>NW_016107395.1:7902409-7912487 GCF_001604975.1 Cebus imitator
TGGATCCATATAAATTTTAGAATTTTTTTTTCTAATTCTGTGAAAAATGATGTTGGTACTTTGATAGCAATAGTGTTGAATCTAAAAATTGCTTTAGGCAGTATGGCCTAATGATATTAAATGAAGGGTTTTTCTTTTTATTTGTCTAATCTCTGATTTCTTGCAGCAGTGTTTTGTAGGTCTTCTTTTAGAGATCTTTCACCTCCTTGATTAGTTGTATTCCTGGTATTTCAGTGTTTTTTGTAGCTTTCGTAAATTGTGTTCTTTATTTGACTCTCAGCTTGAACATGATTGGTGTACAGAAATGCTACTAATTTTTGTACATCTATTTTATATTCTGAAACTTTACTAAAGTCATTTATGAATTCTAGGAGTTATTTTGGCAGAGTTTTAAGCATTTTCTAGGTATAGGATCATATTACCAGTGGAAAAAGATAGCTTGACTTCTATTTCTATTTGGATGTCTTTATTTCTTTACTTTGCCTTATTGCTCTATCTAGAACTTATAGTACTAGGTTGAATAGGAGTGGTAAGAGTGGGTATCCTTGTCTTATTCCAGTTCCCAAGGGGAATGGTTCCAGCTTTTGCCCATTCAGTATGATGTTGACTTGGATTTGTTATGGATGACTCGCTATTTGGAGGTATGTTCCTTTGATGCCTAGTCTGTTGAAGGTTTTTATCATGAAGGGGTGTTGGACTTTATCAGAAGCTTTTTCCCCATCTATTGAGATGATCATATGGTTTGTGCATTTAATCCTGTTTGTGGGGTGTATCACATTTATTGATTTTCATGTGTTGAACCAGCCTTACATCCCAGGAATGAAAACTACTTGATCATGACGTGTTAACTTTTTTGATGTGCTGCTGAATTCGGTTTGCCAATATTTTTTAAAAATGTATCTCTGTTCATCAGGGATATTGGCCTGATGTTTTATTGTGTATCTGCTAGATTTTGGTATCAAGAAGATGCTGGCTTTATAGACTGAGTTTGGGAGGAACCACTCCTCTTCAATTTTTTGGAATAGTTTTATTTGGTACCAGCTTTTCTTTGTACATCTGTTAGAATTCAGCTGTGACTCTGGTTCAGAGCTTTTTTTTTTTTTTTTTTTTTTTTTAATTACTGATTCAATTTCAGAACTTGTTACTGGTCTGTTCAGATTTTCATGTTCTTCTGGTTTAATCTTCCTATATCCAGGAATTTATCTATTTTCGTTTTCCATTTGCATGGTAGATTGTTCTCCATCCCTTTACTTTGACCCTGTGGCTGTTGTTAAATGTAAGATGAGTTGAAGACAGCATACAGTTGGGCCATGTCTAGTTACACATCTTGCAACTCTATGCATTTTAAGGGGATGTTTAGCCCTTTTACATTCAGGGTTAGTATTGACATATGTATAAGATTTTGATCCTGTCATTGTGTTGTCAACTAGTTGTTATGTAGATTTGATTGTGTAGTTGCCTTTTAGTGTCTGTGGGCTATGTGCTTAACTGTGTTTTGGTGATAACAGGTGTCATTCTTTTGGGTCCATATTTAACACTCCCTTGAAGACCTCTCGTAAGGCTTGTCTAGTTGTAATAAATTCCCTCATCATCTGCTTGTCTGAGAAGGATTTTATTTCTTCTTTGCTTGTGAAACTTAGTTTCATGGGATATAAAATTCTTGGTGGAGTTTCTTTTCTTTAAGGATACTGAAAATAAGTCCTAAACCTTTTCTGGCTTGTAAGGTTTCTACTGAGATGTCTGCCACTAGCTTGATGAGGTTCCCTTTGTACATGACCTGACCCTTCTTTCTAGCTGCCTTAAGTTTGTTTTTTGTTTGTTTCTTTGTTTTCTGAATTGACCTTTGTGAATCTGATGACTGTGTGCCTTGGGGATGGCCATCTTGTGTAGTATCTAGCGAGGGTTCTCCATATTTCCTGAATTTGCATGTCAACCTCTCTAGCAAGATTAGAAAAATTTTTGTGGACTATATCCTCAAATATATTTTCCAAGTTGCTTTCTTTCTTTTCTTCCCTCACAGGAATGCCAATGAGTTGTAAGTTTGCTCTTTATAAACTATGTAAATAATATCATATTTATTGGCGGTTTTGTTCACTTTTTAAAATTATTTTTTAAATTTTTGTCTGAGTTAATTTAAAAATCCAGTCTTCAAGATCTGAGATTCTTTTCTTAGCTTGATCTGTTCTACTGTTAATATTTCCAGTTGTATTATGAAATTCTTGCAGTAAATTTTTATCCCAGAAATTCAGTTTTATTCTTCCTTTTTGCGGGGGTGGGGATGGTTCTTTTCTTTTCCGTTTTTTTGTGGAGATGAGGTCTCACTAGGTTGCCCTGGCTGATCTTGAACTCCTAAACTACGATGCCTGGCATTTTCTTTCTTAAAATGGCTAGTTCATCTTTCAGCTTTTGGATTGTCTTACTGGATTCCTTGCATTGGGTTTCAACATTTTCTGAATTTTAGTGAGCTTCCTTGCCATCTAGATTCTGAATTCTGTATCTGTCACTTTAGTCATTTCAGTCTGGTTCAGAACGATTGCTGGGGAGCTAGTGGGCTCATTGGAAGTAAAATGACATTCTGGCTTTTTGAATTGCTAGAGTTATTGTGCTGATTCTTTCTCTTCTCGGGAACTGACGTTCTTTAACTGTGGTATAAGTTGAGTGTAGTCAGTTGGGTTTGTTTTTGGATGATTTCAGAGGGCCAAGGCTCTGTAGTGGATCTTTATTTGTGTGTGAATTCTCACAGGAATGTTTATTAGCAAAATAATTTTTGGGTTGTAATTTGAGCTGTCATCCAGTAGAGGATACTTAAGAGCAATGGCCAGTAGATAGGCTCTTAGTCTAGTCACTCTTGTATTTGCTCATCTTTGCAGATGTGTTCTGCAGTGGGCGGAGAGAGGCCTTCTCGAATCACTAGCACTGTACCCATGTTTCTTTTTTTAGGTTTTCTGAGCCACAGGCTCCCTCAGGCAGAGACCAAGGCAGAGAGATAGGTGACACCTTTTCCGAACCAGGCCTGTGGAAGGTAGCATGCCCTGCTCCCACGCTGGCCTGGGGCTGGCCCATGAGTCCATGTGTTACCTGTCTCAGTGCTCTGAGATGGGGATTCCTCCCCCACTTGACTGTCAGCCACATATCTCAGCTTGGTACTCCTGGGCTGGACATGGCATCTCTGAGTCTCCAGGGCACCCCACAGCTCAGACTCGGGCTCTGGTTGCTTTGGAGGACCCGAAAGGCTCCCAGGTCAGAGCGAAAGTAATCAGGTGGTGCAGCACCCAGGCTGGGCAGCAGAGACTGTGCTGTGCACATGCTCCTGTGGGGCAGCTAGGCAGGGACCCTAGGAGAGGCCGGCAGGCAGGAGAGGCCGCAGAGCAGATATGCCCCAGTCCCATGGGGGAAGCCTGCTCTCTCCTGGCTTGTGGTCACCTAGGGCTAGAGCCTCTCTGAAGGGATGGGCACCTATGTCTGTGCTTTGCTCACAAAAGCTCTTGGGCTCCATGCTAGCTGAAGCCCTGTGTCTACCTACTCCCTGGGAAAATCCACCTGCCAGGTCACACATCCACTGGAGATGTGGGTACCCTATAGCTTAGATCCCAGAGATCTGTGGGAAGAATGAGCTGTCCCTCAGTCCCCTCCATCTCCCCTTATTCAGGAGCCTTTGGGGATCAGGAAGTAGCCCAAGCATCCAGGTACCCTACACAGGGTTTCCAGCTTTGCCTTCTTCAGCCTTAGTATCTATGTTGCCCCTCCACATACTCTTGGTGTTTTCTCCCTGGAGATCAGATCTGCCCAAATTATGTTGGTCCACTTGATAATTTGGGCTCTCTCAGTGGTAGTGGTGCTTCCTGGATACGTCTAGTTAGCCATCTTGTCCTCCCAGATCATCAATTTCATTTTTTAATCCTAAATAAGTACCTGGATAAACTTCATCACCAGAGTGTAGCTGTTACATGTATTGTTACATTAAAGATAGGCAGAGTTTGATGTTTGTTTCTAATAATAAATCGATAGAAAATATTTTTAAAATTTTTTTCCATTCCGTAACAAGGATCTAAGTAAGGATTTTCTGTGGCAAAGGATGGAGGACCAGTGCACGGTTATTATTTGATTCTACCAGTTCCATTTGGAAGCTAACAAAACAGAATTTCTAATCTTTCAGAAAAATCTTAGCTTTTATAATTGTCCTACTCAAACATGACTAGCTCTCATTTTGATAAGCATAATGTATTAAAAACAAATCTTGTTTGCTTTTCAGTCACATTTTTCCAGCCTAAATCTTACTATAACGGGAGAACTTCGGAGTGAAAACACATCACTGATTTTAAGTAGCAGCAATCAAAAAAGAGAGGTAAGTGCAACAGTGAGTTTTGAAAACATGCATTTCACTCTGAATTTTGTGACATAATGTTTTATAATTGTTGATACTCCCTTAAGCAGTGACTGGTATTGCTCTCAGTAAGTGACAGACACTATTTGCTTCAAATTATACTTCATTAGCTTCAAGTGTGATTTTAGTCTTATGCTTCCTTCTAAGAAACTGGGAAAATCATGATATTTACAATTCACATGCCATGTTTGACTTTATCACTTTTCACTATCACAGTAAATGGATGTTTTTACTTTCACTTTGGTAACAAATGATGCAGTGTAACTTTCCTCCTTACAAGCTGACATTATAAAGTGCAGTTGACATCTGAGGAGGAGCCTCAAAAAACAACTTCTTTATAAAAAGTGCCTTTATAATGTACAGGAATACATGTACTTTTTAAAGTTTTCTTTCAAATTTCATGGAGAAATTTGAAACAAAAATGAGATGGTATTTCCTAATACAAATTCAGGTTTCAGTCCTTGGTAAAAATACAAAGGTTTGAGTTTTCCCCTCTTGTCCTTTTTATAAATTAACATGCCAAGGTGACAGAGTAAGACCCCATCTCTAAAAAAATAAAATAAGTACTTGTTACACATGCAGGCACTTCAGCATGATCTTCCCTCTTCTCATGGGAGACTTTAAATATCCTATGCAGATAAACAGCACCACACGAATCACAAAATTCAATTTGGAAGCTCCCTAACTTTCACACATTCTTTTTAAATTGCTTATTTCAAATTATTCCAATGACTTCTGATAAGTATACACCTTTCAAGAAAAAGGAAAATACATGCATATAATGTTTACTTATGTCATAAAGAGCACCTAGCATAAGCACGCAAAATTCAAAGTTGTTCCTTACACAGAATAGCCAACAGTTCACTAAAACTTAAAAAAACTGAGTATGGCTTATATTGGCAAAGTGCATTTGATTCCTAAATATATGTGTTAAAATTTTATCATTAGTTTTATTTCCCCTAAATGTTAGTTAAAAACTCCCCTGGAAATATTTATTCTACATTCATCCTAAAGGAAAATTATACCCATATTGATAAAATTACTAAAAGTGACAATTTTGTAATTGTGTGATCTGAGGAAAGTCACTGATCTTATCTAGATTCCAGTTTCCGTATCTGTAAGTTCAGGGAATTGTTTTACATGTGCTTAAAATCTGCCTTGCTGGGCATAGTGGCTCATGTCTCATCCCAGCTACTCGGGAGACTGAGGTGGAAGGATCACCTTAGCCCAGGAGTTTCAGATCAGTCTGGGCAAAATAGTGAAACCCTGTCTGTGTTTTGTTTTGTCTTGTTTCATGAAACTGTCATAATGGTCTGATGCTGTGTGTGTCTACATTCTTGCCAGCTCTGTGACCTACCTGGAATGATTTGAGAGGTTTTGATTAGTATCATGTATATACAAACCTCTCCCGTTAGCTTCTTTCTCTACCCTAATCTTCCTTCTAGGTAAAGAAATCGAGAAATTATTACTGTTAAGGGCAAATACAGGGCTTGAACTGTTATTAGTCATTAATATCTACCCTGAACTAAATTTTTTCAGATATCCCAGGGATGGGACACAGAGCAGACAGGTTTCATTGAGGTTTGAGCGCCACCCTGGGAGAGGTCGAGTAGCTGGAACACTAAAAGTGGTCCATTTTACAGGTGTGCTATAAATCACTTAAGACCTGATTTATAGATGTGGACCCAGTGATAAGTCAAGTAGAAGAGCCATTGCGATATAATGAAGAGCACACTGGGAGTGAATATGTATGCAAACATTCACTTATCCGTACACTTGACATTTATGCATTTTATTATATGATAATTACACTTTCAATTTATAAACAAAAAATGAAGCACACTAGAAATAAAATAAGAGGACCTCCTCAGGTTTTTATGACAAGGAACTGCAACATTTCAGCCTAAACTAATGCTGTTATGATAATACAGTAGTCTACTAATTAATCTTTAACACACATAATATGTTGGTATTCCCTGTGTTAAACAGAAATTTACTCCTACCCTTGAGCATTCTGATTCATTGACATTTAACTCTTTATGTATAAATTTCTGAAGGATAAGTTTATAAATGCCTTTTGGTAGTAATAAATTAGACACAGAGATTGAAACTAGATAAAGGGCATTTTCTAATATAAACTTAATGTTTTCTCTGTATATAGTAACAAGATGAATGCACTGGTACAGAACTGTAGCCTGCAAGAACTCAGTGTTCCAGAAGTTCTGATAGGTGTTTATTATGTTAACAATCTTGTTTAATGATTTTTAGCTTGCTATTCAAATATCCAAAGATGGGCTACCAGGTAGAGTGCCATTATGGGTCATCCTGCTGAGTGCTTTTGCTGGATTATTGCTGTTAATGCTGCTCATTTTAGCACTGTGGAAGGTAAGCACCAAAATTCCTTTGACTTTCTACTTCAATCATTAACAGCAAACTGGAGAAATAAACTATAATATATTCAGACTATGTAGTATAGTATTACTGCAGCAATGAAACAAATGTTGAAATGATGGCTAAGAAAAAGAAAAAAGAAACAGTCATATTTCAAACACCACAGACAACTTGATCCAATTTTTATAAAGGAAAAGAAAACTTATTTTGGGTTAGGCATATTCAAAAATCACAAAAGTATCTTTCTAGAGTTTAGGATGATAGGGGACTTTCATATGCCTGTAACAATTAAAATTTTATAATAAGTATGTATTTCTTTTATAAACAGAGAACAGTGAAAACTGTCTTTTATAGAAAAAGAAAAGAACAAATTCCTATATCAATTTAAGGGTATATAAGCAGTAGTTTCACGGTTAAAATTAGCCTTGTTTTAATTACACATCTCTATGTGTCTTAAATATCATAAAATTATTTAATGTTTAAACAGACATGGCACATTTTATATAATAAATTGTGTGCCTGAGGGGAGGATAAGGGATCAGCTGATAGAGGGAAGATCTCGAAGTTTCACAGACTCCTATTTCAAATTCTATGGTAAAAGTGCGTAACCACCTATTTTGTGTCAAGTAACTCTGGATATTTATGTAGATGTTTTGCTTAGGCTGAAATGGGGACGATTTTAAAAACTCTTAGCAGCTGTACAATTTTCACATTAAGCAGAACTGAGATAACAGCTTTTAGGATAAGCTGAATAGAGAATAACATCTCACACACAGTTAAATTTAATGTTTTTTCAATTAAATATCAAATAGGCATTTCTTCTAGCATAATATCCCTCTATGTCTTATCTATTATTTTGTTAAATGGTTAAACTATGTTAAAAATATAGGTTGTGGCTACATATTAAGTGTTCTATTGCCTGAGCAACGTAATTATTTAATCAGATAGTTTAAATAGCAGTTTCTCTCCCACTGAAATACCACCTGTTCCTATCCTTTCTTACTCTCCTGTGGCTCACTTCTTCCTTTGAGGGGCTTACTCTCAGAGGAGACAGCGAACAAAGTCAGATGTAGGTCAGTGGCATTCAATTCAGTAAATAGAATCCATGGCGTTTCTCCAGCAAAGTTCCCAACACAAAATCCTCCACTATATCCAATGTCCAGCTCTTCCTTCCACTTTATAAGGGGTGTATTCTTTCTGTAATTCCTAGCTTTGCCACACTGTGGTACCCAAGGCCTGGCTTACTGGTGTCAACGTTGCACTTGAAATATAGGAAGTGATTTCTTCATTTATATGCACCTCTAATAGAGAGTGTTACTGTTGATTTTTTTCAGCATAGTCTTCTATTCTGAGCACTGCACTTACCCTTATGGTTTTAGGACATCACTGACAAGAGAAGAGGAAAGCCAGAGCTGATATTTGGATAGGTTCTTTCCGGCCTTGTTCCTCTGTTTCAGACAAAGAGAAATTTCAGTCAACTGTTTTTCACTAGTCTAAAAAAGCATAAATATAAAAATAAACTCATTGTTTCTTCCAGATAATGATGTGTTGATACATTCAGATAGTTTCTTAGGTTATTATTACTGTAGGCCCCAAAGCAGGTCATTTGACAAAAACTTTGGGCTCTCTTACCCGGTAAAAATAGTTCCGCCACTTGACTGGGAGGCCCAGCAATCAGAACTGTGATTCCAACGTCGAAGAGAAGGAACTAGCTCTTATTGAATGCTTACTATGTGCTGGGAACTGTTTTAAACAATTCTGCTTTAAGCATTCCTACTTAATACTCATATCAACCTTATGAGGTCTTATGAAACTCCTCTTATAAATGAGGAACATAAAATTAAGTAAATTTCCCAAAGACACATAGGAAGATTCAGAGTAAGGATCTGAATCCTGTGCCAAAACCACTGACTGTTATCACTATGTGTTCTCTCTTGCTTCCATTCACTCTGGTGTCCTCGCGACAATCTTTTCGACCAAGTATTTTAGCTACATTTTATACCTGAGGACATTACAGTGAAGGGAAGTAAATACACCTGAGGACATTAAAGCGAAGGGAAGTAAAGTAACTCTCCCACAATTAGTAGCTAGTAAATGACTAGATTCAAGCAATGATCTACAGAGCTCATTCTTTTTCCGATATATCCCACTGCTGCAGGCTGTAGGGCTGGCCTCTTTACTCTGGAGCTCCAGGAGTTGGGTTTTGTTCAAGAGGGTCATGAACTCTCTGAAACACAAAATACTGTCTGGTTTTAGAATGAGGGTCCCTGGTTGGATTCAGACTTTCAGTAGTTCAATTATATTAAGAAAGCTAATCCCACTTGCCCCTACTTTAAAGTTCTGTTGGAAGCTCCCTGAAGCATGAGTTCAGTTGCAGTGGGCTTCAGAAGGGCTACTCTTATTCCCAGACATTTTTTTTATACTAACTAGATCTGAACGAGACACCTCAGGACTATCCCTTCCTCCTTCTGCTCCTGAATCCCACCACTTTGGAGGTTCACTGGAACTCCCAAGTCTGAGTCTCTGTGAAAGAGGCAGGCCAAAAATTTCTCTTAGAGCAGAGACTCCGTTTCAAAAGACACGGTCTTTATATCTTTGTCTTCATCATACACGTGGCAAAAATTAAAGCTTGACAAAGTGTTAATAACTGCTTAATATACTTCATGATTGATGGGAGGAGCCTTGTAGGGGACATAGTGTAAATGGGTGGAGAAACTTGTCCTGAAATATGGTACCACATGCTGGGGGAGATGCCCAGCCAGAACAGCATATCCAATAGAGTAGAATGACATCAGCCCACGTGGAGCCATGAGAGACTCAGAACATTTCTCTCTCCTAGCTTGATGTCATAGTGATGCCTGAAGTTCCTCAGCTGATGATTTATATATTAATCCTAAAGCTTAAGCCTAATGGTTTGTGAATCTGAGACTTTTACAGTTGGCTCACATAAAACAAGCCTGAGACATGTAGGAGAGCTGACATTTGGGGAAGACAAACTTATTGTTTTCATGTGTATTTGTTCTGTTACCACTTTTCCCTCATCTACCACCAACTAGATGATGGCGTGACAGAGACATAAGCCCTGAATAAAAAGTTTCTAGCCTAAAAGTGCACATTTTTGAGGGCTTATCCCCTCTAAGTCCTCAATTGTTTAATAATTATTTTATAAATATATAGTTTCTTGGCATAATTTGCCATAATTTCATGATTAAAGTGATATAGAGGTGTGCACCTATAGTCCCAGCTACTAGGGAGGCTGAGGCAGGAGAATTGCTTGATCCCGGGAGGCAGAGATTGCAGTGA
>NW_016107395.1:7913480-8022829 GCF_001604975.1 Cebus imitator
AAAAAAAAAAAAAAAAAAAACCCAGCAATTTAATAAATGTTATATTTTGACTTGAATATTAATAGGTGAATGAGAAAATATTTCTTAATTATATTAGTTTCATGCCCAGCATTGCTAATATATTATTAAATTTAATTCTATTCAAAAGGATTAATATTTATTACCTAAATTAAAATAGTTAATTGTGTTGTGTTTTGTATTTTCTCAACAGATTGGATTCTTCAAAAGACCACTGAAAAAGAAAATGGAGAAATGAAATATTTTTCAAAAGAAAATAATAATTATTCAATGATCTATCCTCAGGTTTGCCTCAAATATGTGACAAGAAATGTATAATTCATGACATAGTTACATAACTATGTAATCCATCAGGGAGTAATTACTTGGAAAATGGCAGGTCATGCATTATCCAAAAACAATACCAAAAAGACATATTTTATAAAATGATAAAAAATATTTTAAATAATTACTCATTTTTGTTGAGTAAGCAAAATTACAAAGTGTTTTTTAAAAAACCTGTGCAAATATGTTTATGTATTAAATCATCATCCAAAGTATTTAAGGAATACATAAAAACATTTTTATAATCATGGAAATATTTACTTTCAAAACAATATGAATTAAGCTTTTCCCCTTGATTCCTGGTGGATATTCATGTTCAGCATGTCAGTCAGTGCTTGTAAATGCTAAGAAAGGAATTAGCTGAAAAAGATAATTTCCCCCAGTTCAAATGAGAAAACTTTCCTTTGGTAGAATCCATATGCAATATGGACTGAAAATTAAGTCACAAAGAATACATTTAGCATCTTTGTGTTGGGTTTTATACCTGAAAAGTTTTTTTTTTCCCCTCAAGGTGATTGGAAAGTACTGCAATTGAGCTGAAATTTTATCTAGGATAGAAAATCAGGATAGACTCATTTAAAAACAAGTATGCTGAATGGGTTAAATTACGTTTTTACAAAACATGCTTAATTTTGATATTGAGCTCTAAATGCAAAACCCTTTTATACTGAAAAAACACTTAAAGCAGTTTCGTGTGGCATCACAGTGACTTGTCATGAAAAGCCATGTATGGAGGATATGCTAAAATAGCTTCTGAATGAAACATGGCAGCAGAGAAGGATGCCGCTGAAATGCTGAAATTATCTTTGCTGAGCAGCTTTTGAATGCTAAGTGTTGCAGCATGTGACCCAAAGAAGGAGTTGTCTCAACTCCTTGGTACAGGGTTCATTCAAACCCCCAAGCTGTGAGAGTGTGTTTATTTTTAATTTTGTAAAGGGTATTTAATTTCCAATCACATTTCTTATTTTTATGAAAAGACAGTATTCCATTTCAGTATTACATTTTACCAAGAAGTCACTGCATTTTAAGTGTGGTGCATCAATATTTAAATAGAATGCCAGAGGTGTATTTTAAAGAATTTCAGATTTGAAAGCTCAAACCAACAGAAAGATAACATACCTTTGTATGTACTTCTTTGTTCTTGGAGTAGTTGTTATGGATCATTGGAATCTACTGTAGCATAAGCTCCTAGGTTGCTCCGTTTCTTAGGAAAACAGCAATGAATGAATGTATAGTAGTTGCTTGTGTGAACTACTGCTGTAAAGTTTGCTCACATTTCTGCATCAACTCCATTTCTCCACCTGATTTACCAGCACCTGTAACAAGACCAGAACCTGTATTTATCCAGAAACTCCTGGGCTCTGCTTTGCTCACAAAGGAACAGATCCACATAGAAATTAAATGACATAAATTTAATTTTTTTCAAACTAATTTCCAAAGAATTAGCTGAAGACTCAGAGTCGGCCTACCTCTGGACTCTCCTTATCTACATCTAAGATCACGAAGGCCAAAGGGATGTGACTGTGGGATGCCAAAGCCATCAGTAGCTGGAAGAAAGAATCTATCTTTCTAGAGATTTGGTATCCTCTTGCTGGCCTGTTATTATTCAGAAATATGTGCTTTTGGAATTTCCTTCATTTTTCCTTCATTTTCCAGGTTCAGAAATCATACCTTCCACTTGTTCTTTCTTTGCCCAATGAAACTCAGGGTTTCTCTTATTCAGAGTTAACGTGTTGCACACCTCCAGTGCTCAGCCTGCCTAGAAGCCCTGCTCTGATCTCAGCAAGATCTTAGAAGTAAAGCTAACAGATCCATTGAAATTCATACTCTGCATCTGTGACTGCTAGACAGAGCCCATTTACTGAACCATGAGTGTGTACTTTAAATACATTGTTAACTGAAAGGGAAAAAATAAAAACGAGGGCATTCTGAAATTTTTAGAAAAGAGAGGAAGAGCTGTTGGCCAGATCAAATAGGCACTTATAAGCCTGGCACAATTTTTAACATAAGTCATTCCTGGTTATTAAGTAAAATATTTCATAAACCAGAAATCCCATTTCTCTAATATTATAACTAGTTGAGGTTTGTGTGTGTGTGTGTGTATGCAAATGCAGACACATGTACACACATAAATTGAATACAAAATACCTCTATAACACCAAATAACAGAGTTTACAGAAAATAAACACAAAATCTTTACATGCAAGACAAGTTTAATTCACTTTTCATATCATTTCATTTTTATTAATATTTAGATTTAACTTATAGTTCTGCAATTATCTAAAAAGCAAAGCATTTGATTTAAAAAAAATAAGTCAACAGATGTTTCAAAATAGCTTCATACAAATAGTATGTTTGAAATGGTATGTTTCAAAATAGCTTTGTACAAATCTTAATGATTAAGAAATATACTAGACTCTATCATTAACTTTTAAAGCATTTAATTAGAAAAACAGGTGATGTTTAAGACTATTTATAAACTTATTGGCTAAATTGCCAAAAACTTTCTTTTTCTCTCACTGGTGTTCTAAATAAATGATTATTGCTTCCATTGCAAACTGAACCATGTACACAATCTCTTTTCTGACCAAACTACGATGGCATATTGGTAAATTATTTAACAGCACACTGTACTGTACAGGAGGGAAAAACAAAAAACAGTCTCTGATTTGTATTATTTGCCAATTTCTATGGTCTAAATATTCTCTCTCCATTTTCAAACCACCAAAGTGACCCTAATTAGCTTGCAGAATTTCTGGAAGTGTATCTGTCAGCTTTAGCAACCAGTATGAGCTGACTTCAGCACACCACTTAGATTACATGATAGATGATAGATAGATAAATTGACTGATAGATAGATAGATAGATAGATAGATAGATAGATAGATGATAGATAGATAGATGATAGAAATCGATAGAGAACATGTTGTGTCTATATATGTATCCAATGACACACAGTATAATCATATTTTAAATTATGCCAAAAGTGCCAATTATATCAAGCCCAGTAGACATAATGCTACACAGCACCCATTCTTTAATTTCGATTTCCAAAATTGTAACCTTCCTTTGATATTAATAAAATTGTTATGAACTTGCAGGAGAAGGAAGGAGCTGAAAGCAGAGAAATATAAAGGGTGATCCACAGTGCAAATCAGACCTACATAGCAGCCACAAAAAAATTGTCTCATATTCCCAAGGAATCTATAGTCCTTCGAGACACATTACAAAAGGTGATACTTTGTAAATATTTTTTACTTCTATGATCCAGTTTCAACTTCATTGATCCAATGTGTCAAACTATTTTTCTCTAAGCACTAGATTCATGGACAAGTTAGTCTCTGAACATTTTCTGTTGTAAGTGTGCTTGAAAAGTGGCTTGTAGTACAGAGATATTTTTACAAAATTTGATGCTTCTGCAACCATAATAATTTTATGTATAATGCATATATATATATATATACACACACACACACGCATACACTCACATGCAGATATTTACATCTATAGATGTTCCCTTTTCCTTTTATAAAATCAAAGTCTAGGCTCAATTGGAAAATGGAAATATTTGCACCAAAAGAAAAAAGTGGCAGTGTCAATGATCAGTGGAGTAAAGCTGGGGTATAGTAGAGGCTGCGGAAGCCCTGCCCATGTTCTCTCCAAGGCCACAGCTGGTACACTGTGAATGGTGGCCCCGCTGGCTCCATGGAGTGTGCCTTCCCACGGGGGAATGTCTTTGTCCAACACGCTGTCATCTACTCCATGTGAATTGACTGTCTTGCACAATATTGAGAAACAGGCCCAGAGCCTGTCTCAGGTGCCAGGCGCAGTCATTGTATTGTTCAAATAAAGTGGCTTCTGACAAATCAGTTTTTGGAAATAGCATCCTATGTACTCTCCATTGTTTCCAACATCTCTCAGGTCCCCTTTGCCAGTTTTCTCCCCCAGGGGAGACTTTCAAGACTACTGGAGAAAAATCTGTTAAAGCATTTGCTCAGAGTACCAGCCTCAGTAACTCAATTATTTCTACAGGATTTCAGTGTTTGATTCTGCAGTGGTACGATAAAGGGTTCACACAGTATAATGGAGGAGGGACAGAGCAGAACGTCCTTCCGAGCTGGAGCATCCTTAAGACATTTACAAACTGTTACTGGACACTGTCAGTAACTGTGCCTGGGGAAGCTAGCGGGATTTAGCGCTTCAATGGCCCTCCAAACACCCTGCGATCGCCAACCTCACCCATGGAAATCATCTAAAAAATGAAAAGTAGGGCCTTAAAAACCCTCAAGTGGGTGCTGTATTTTATAAGCAGTATGTACAGTTTAATTATAAACAGAAGGCTTTTAAATGCAAACAGCTTTAAGGTGTGTCCTCCCGGCTTCCAATCGGACTGCTAATTCTCAACCACTCTCACCCAGAAATTCTGAAACCACCACCAGGTGTTAATTCTGTTAACTGCAGTGAAAGGAAACCCAAGGCACATTACAAAAGGCTAAATACTGCTGTTTCTAAACGGAAGCACTGCTGTACAACAATCTTAGGTAGAATAAGAAAAATAGGGTTAAACTGTAACATTGTAATCTGATGAACAAATCAGCATCTTTGATCCTCACGTTAAAATTTAATCTTAAATTTAGAAATTCAAAGTAACAGCCTTTAATCATTAACCTCGAGGAAAATGTGAAGTAGCATCTGAAGTCTCTTAAGCCCCAGCCCTGTTGTCCCCTACATCTGGCACTTAGGAAGTCCAGTTCCTAATTAATGGGAATAGATCCTTCTCCCATTATAAAGGGCCTAAGCTTAACCCTTGAATCCACTACTGTTCTTATGCCCTAAGATCTACACCTTACATCAGGCAGCCAGGAAGGCTTCTTATTGAACTTTTACCATACCCATAAATATGCAAGGGCGACTCATCACTCCTAACTTTGGACTCCTTGCTTTAAGATCAATTTTTTCCTTTCTCTACTTATAGCAAAAGCTTTCCCCAGTAGCTATTGAGTTTAAAACTTTATACAAGACTTCCTAGCATTTTTCTTTTCCCACAGGCTGGAGAATTTCAGTGCTATGAGACTGCACAGTAGGAACTAGAGCCATTTTGCAGGATCTCTCTTCCTTCTGCCTTCTGGTTGGTTTCTCTTCTCAGCTGCACATTGGGGATGCTTTGTTTTGATTTGGGGCTTCCTCAGCAAGGCCATTCTCTGCCTTGTGTCCATAGCAGGGCCTCGGGTGGTGGCATGTTGTCTTTGTTGGGGAGCAGACACTCAGAGATCCTTTAAGTATCTGATACACCATGGAAATCTTGGCAATAGACTAGGGACCAGAGACATTCATAACTACGATTACATTTGGCTTTTACATATTTCGAGTCATATCTTTATGAAAAAAGACAAAGTGTGGAATTGCAGGAACTCCTTTGCAATAGGCTGAGATCCAATCTTTAATTGTTTTATTTCAGTTTGATCTATGCCTTTAGATTGGGGACAAACTTTTGAAAATAAATCTTCCAAATGACACCGCACTGAAAGCCAGTTGTGCTCTTGAAAAATCCCTCCATTGCATTACTTGTCCTCACCGTTGTTTTTTAAGAGGTGGAGAGAGATTAGTGGGGAGCAGTGAGCCAACATAATTGTCCCTTTCCTCTACAGAGTAGCTGAGCAGAAGGGGGCCACCACACTTAGGTCCCATGCCAAGTGACAATCTTTCTGTCATGCTGCTGCAGCATTTTGCACCTTGAGAGACAGAGAGCAAAATTGGGGATGAGGGAGTGGGAGATAGATAATGAAACTATTTCTCTTTTATGACTACATCCTTACGCCTCAAATCACTTTGAGTGCACTCAGACTCCATATACCCTGCGCACAATACTAACACATGTATTTTGCATAAGTAAATTGTTGATTAAATAAGAGCAAAAGTATATTCTTAACTGTAGATTAATGAAGGCTAATTTCCTGGAATTTAACACACTTTGGGTCCAATCACTTAATGCAGCAACACCTCAGACCCTCTTCACGCTAGAACCATTTTACACAGGAGAACTCAACATTTACTGTTTTATTTCTGATACTGCCTGCTGTTACTCAAGATGCAAGAGATGCTCTGCATTCCTTATTAGGAAACAGTGGCCTGTAAGGAGAATGGTAAACTGTGTATTACTACTGTGAGATTGTAAAATTGTTAATGGACAGTGTAAAGAATTGTACTCATTTTGTTAGCAAGAAAAATATTGCATACAAGAACTACTGCCCTGAAACACCCATCACTCCAATAAACGGTTCTGCCTGATCTAACGTAAAGTTACATTTCAATGCTCATTTATTATTTGCCTTGGAATAAACTCACTAAAATGAATAACTTAAGGGAATGTGCATTTTTACAAGACTTTTATTGGATAAACTCATTAGAAGAAAATATTCTGATTGCATTCAAGAACAAAGAAGTATACCTTTGTTGACTTTAGTAATTTATTATATGCTTTCTTTAAACCCATTTTTTAAAGAAATCAGGTAACAGTCATTTAATTTGATATAATTAAAAATAGCTGAGCAAGTAAAAAATCGCATTGAATGTCCTATGTATGGCATATCCTGTACACTGATTTAAGGTCAGAGCTTTGGTATTTTTGTATAATTCTATCTTACCTGGTGCATCAGCTATGTACTTTACGTCAAGGTAAATGAACATCCTGTCTTATATGTTAAATTAAAAAATGACTTTTTCAAAGAAGAATGTGATTGCTGTGATTTTTAAGTGCATACATTTTATCCAAAATTAGTATGACTTCATCTGAAGCTACAAACTTTTATTTTAGCTCTTTGTTAGGTTTTCACTTTAATGCTCTAAAAGATAAAAACAAAAAGCAAATTAAGTCTGTCTGTGGTGCTTCCTGTACAAGACTTAGCAATGTGATTAGTTTTTTGCAAACTTGAGACAAAAACCACAGGATCTATAATGCTATATATCTTCTTCTAATGAGATGTTTTAATAATAAATAATCTGCAGTATAATCATAGATTGTACCACATAGGTGAGACCAAAAAAAATCAAGAATTTTAAAAATAGTTATTTTCTTTATTCAATTTATAGTTTAAAGAAATAAAATTATTTAATATATTAGGGCTAGAAGAAAATACAGGAAGAAGTTTTAGTGGAAATAACTCATGACTTCCTTATTTAAAATTTCATCCTCGTACTAGGCTGCCAGCTGAGTGGGGCTATTTTTACAGAAGACGCAGACTGAACTATGAAGAGATTATCTGTCAGGTCATCTAAGATTTAGCAGAGCATGTTCTCACTGCCCTATCTTTTCTCTCTTACTATAAAGTAGTTCTTCTCTCTCTTTACCCCTTATCCAGGAACAGAATATGGTGAAGTCACTAAGGAAGAATCTGGATATATTCATTGGAAAAAAAAATGATATACATCAAGATTTATTATTTGTACATCCAGAGAATAGCACAACATTTGCTTCCTTACCTTTGTTTACTTTGATTATAAAAATAATGTGATTCTCATAGGCAGATGTCAAGTGTAATATTCACCAAACAGAAGTGATCATGAATTAAGAAGACTGAAGATGATGTCTATTTATTCTTTATAAAAGCAATATTCTTGTTATTGCTTAAAAATAGGTGAATATTAATTTTTAAATCAGGAAAACATTTATAGTAAAAGGTGGATATATACACATGTAGGTAATTTGAAAACCACAAGAAATAATTTAAAAATAGCCATCATACCAGTACCAAAAATTACATGTTTAAAATCATAAAGAATATAGTACCCTGTACTTTTTAAAAGTATATTTTTTAAATTTTTCTCTAGTAAAAAGAGGGTAATGGTCATCAAATACTTTCCCTTGCATTGAAGTTGACAATAAGGAAGAAAATTACCCACTCACCTCCTTCTCCTGTGCCAGTAACTGTTGAGAAACATTAAGTTTACCCTGTGGCTCCCTTGTGGAGAATACCTTTTAGTTTGTAATCAGTGGTAGGTGGCTAACAGCTGCCTACCTGGTATATATTTGAGTTATGAGTAAATACAGAACACCTGTTTATTAGTAAGAATCACCTGTTAAGAGAAAATAAATAGCTGAATGAGACTCTCCTTGGGGCCTTCAGCCTGGAATACGGTCAGCCCCTGCGGCTCTCAGGCTGTTGGCTCCCCAGGTAGATCCACTCTGTTGTTCTATCTGGGTGTCTGCCTCTCGTTACCTTCAGCACGGCCTGGATGGAGGTCTCCCAACCAAGCTGGTACTCAGTAAGTAACCACTATACATATACACGTATGCCATACTATAATTCTTCGTAGTCTGCATGCAGAATAATTACTTCTTTACCTACTTCTTAAGGCATAAGCGGGGTGGGGCAAAAAGTGGAGGGGGAAAGATGGGTAAGGTAATGTCACTAAGAATAATAGCATATTTGACCCTGTTTACTATGCAAATCAACTGGATTATTTTATTAATAATCCCAGAAAAAGAAATAATTTTTGCCAGAAACAAAAGACCTGGCATCATTACAAGCATTAGCAAAAAGAAGACAGCAATTAAGGAACAGAGGAGCACATGAGACAAGAGACATATAGAAAACAAACAACAATATGGCAAATATAACTCTGGCCATATCAATAATTACATTAAAGGTAAATGATCTAAACACCCAAATCAAAAAGCAGAGATTTTCAGACTAATAAAAGAATAAGGTTGATCTACATGCCCTCTAAAAGAAAGAGACTTTAGGTTGAAAGGTGCAAGTGAGTTGAAAGAAAAATGATGGAATAAAAATACACCATGCAAATAGTAACCATAGGCGAGCTGGTGTGGCCATATTTTACCACACAAAATGAATTTCAAGATGGGTCTAGTCCCAGGCATAGGAAGATTGTAATCTTGTGAGGGAGACAGAGAGCCCTACAAATCTGCTTAGCATGTAGAAATTCTAGATTTTTGCTTGGATTGACTTCCACGTCCTGTAGATTTTCAAGGACATTAGCAATTGAAATTGGATTGGATTAAGGAAGAATCCATGGAGTCACCCCACTTTGAAATTTGTCTTACGTTCATGTGTAGAGGGATCCCTAACCTACACAGATTCTGGTTGCAGTGGTCTAATTCCTACCTATCGGAGGAACAGCAGAGCAGGCACCATAGTCAGTAGGCACCGAGGCTTCCAAGCACTTCACAGATGTATGCAGTTTGGTCATTTGCCAGGTCTCTAGTTCGTACCTCACCGGCAAGTGCTGGCTTGTATTAATAAAAGCAGCATTGAAATATCTGCGGGTTTTGTCTTTAGCTTCCACTTCACTCAGCTATTATTTTGTTTTTGTAGTATCTTTCAACTGAATGTGTGGCATGAATTCATTTAGATACCACAACTCAGAGTGGCATTCCAAAGGCAAGAGTGGAAATGTCTCAACTTGGTAAATAAAAATAGCAACCAGATTCAGCCATCAGACGGTAATTAGTGAAGCTGGAAGCTAGCCATGTCAAGGACTAACTATCCTTGATGAAATGCCCAGGGCTCTTTAGCTTTGCATGCTGAGTCTCTCCTTTTCTGTTTTCTTCCTTCCTTTACTCAGATTTTTCTATTCTATTTCACTCAAGTTCCATCTGTTATTCTTTTTCACACACTTTTCAGACACTTCTTTTATTCCTGCCCATTCTGTATACCTCATCATTAAAAGGCGAGTAATTCTGCAAAGATTCCAATTAGTGTATTGTTTGATAGCTGATCAGGTTTTCCACCTTTTAAGATTAACCACTGAATAAATGGTGAAAAGAATGTAGTCTTGTGTTGCCAACATCTTGTCAAAATTTTTTTTGAAGTTTGAGTTTACTATTGTCCACTTGAGTTACCATTAAGCAGAATATATATCTCTGTGTGAATATGTCTGAGCCCATATGTGAGCAAACACATGAATGAAGATTGTATGTTTAAATGGAGAGTCATTTGAATTCTAAAAGTGGCAGGACGTGTAAGGCAGTAATACAGGGAAAGTAGGCAGTTTTGAATGAAACTGATGGTGACTGGTGAAGTCTCCCAATTTTCTATTTTTTCTGTGGCAGGGGAAGAAAGGTAAGAGACTAACATTTGTTGTCTGCCTCCCACATGCCAGGCATTAAGCTAGGCAATTGTGCAGCATCGTGCCTTTTAATCCTATTGGCAACACTAAATGGTGGAGTTATTATTATTTCTATTATACAGTTGATGTAATTGAGACCCAAAGGACTTAAGGAGCTAATTCAAATTTATAGAATTAGTGATGTAGAAATAAAAACCAAAGTATATCTGAGCCCAAAGCTATTTTCCCCAGGGGCAGGAACTTGAGAGAAAGTCACTGGATGAGAAATGAAAACACAGATGTAAAGGAGAACACACATCTATCTTAGTAATACTTGGCACATAGTAACATTCAATAAACATTCTATTGCTGAATGAGTGCAAGAATTGATCAACTATATTAGAGATCTCCAGTGACACTGAGCTAGTAGGAGAGATATATAGGATATATATGTGTGTGTATATATATATATATATATATATACACACACACACACACATATATATATAATTATCTTCTATATGTATGTATAGGAGAAATATCTATATCTTATACACACCCACATATCTATCTATCCATCTGGAGAGAGAGAGAGATTACAGGAACTGGTTCACGTGACTATGGAGCCTGAGAAGTCCCATGGGCTATGGTCTGTAAACTAGAGACCCAGGAAAGCTGGTGGGGTATTCCAGTACAACACTGAAAGCCAAGACCAGAGCTGACGATCTAAGTGGTGGTAGAAAGTTGGTGGTGTAGTTCTAGTTCAAGTCCAAAGGCCTGAAAATCAGAAATGCCAATGGTAAAAGTCCCTTCTAAGGAGACAACTGATGCCCCAATTCAAGCTGTCAAGCAGAGAGAGCAAATTCTCTCTTATTCTGCCTTTTGTTCCATTCAGGCCTCCAATAGATTGGATGAGGACTAAAAACACTGGCCATCTGCTTTCCTCAGTCTACCAATTCAAATGCTAATTTCACTCAGAAACACTCTCACAAACATACCCAGAATAATGTTTAAGCAAATATCTGGGCACCCCATGTCCCAGTCACACTGACACGTAAAATCAACCATCTCAAGTCCACCTCTGTCAACCTGTCACCTTACACATCTCCTTAAGCCATACTTAACCGTGAACAAAAGGCAATAACAAGGTCTTAATTTCACCAAACATGATACAACTATCCTGCATGCAACTAAAAATGCACTAACAGTTCCCCAGAAGAGGGACAAAGTCTTTGAAATTTATCCTTCTCCTTGATGTCTTGTAGCTGAAATACTATGATTGAAAATTATTAATACTTAACTATGATATAATAAAGTCAATACATCTGGTGTTACAAGTCAAAATAATCAGAAAGGAAAAATCAAAGACATTTTCTTCACACATACACATATAAATATATTTAAAACATACTCACATTCTAACCAAAATAAGGAAGACTATCCATAACAATTACAATACTCTTTTTTCTATAACTGGTCACTTGCAGCTGATGTTTATAACTACCTTCTTCCACTAGCCGTTCTATATTCCTTTTCCCTTCAGAAAGCACCTTACTTGCTCACGGTTCTTAACCTGGTAGAATGACCCAAATCTTCATTCCTGCGGGGTCTGAGCCATTCTGGACTGGGTTGTTGTAGCTTTCCATTGATTATAATCTCAAGATATGGTAATACTCAGTGACACACTAAGGGATCTCTTGGAATTCAAGCATGATCTTTCTTACCTCTATTGTGGAGTAGCAACTGAATTTCTCCTCTGTAGTGCGGATCAGCCACCTCACCCAGCATAGTGTTATAACTCACTTCTTTGCCTATTGATTCAGAGGCCTGAGAAGCTCAAAGGGGCCAGGTGACAGTCTTAATTTCCAGTTCGATGGAAACATTTTTGTGTCTCCTCATGGAAACATTCTTCCCTTTGGAACTGAGACCCCTAGGCCATCAGAGCATAAGGTCATGAGAACAGAAAGCAAAAACTTTGCTAGTGGATCACTGAGGATAACAGTGAGAGGAGCCACTCCTATTTCTGCCTTTGGTCCTTGGACTCATGAATCCTAGCTATTGGAGAAACAGCACTAATCATTGGAAGGTGATTCAGAGTATGTTCAAGCTTGTAGAGAATCTTGCCTATGCCCTCTCAGGTACTGCCACCTAGCTGGTGATACAACTGAGTCTTCAAAAAAGGACACTCCACTGTTCCATC
The DNA here is from genome assembly GCF_001604975.1 of Cebus imitator. Classification (NCBI taxonomy): domain Eukaryota; kingdom Metazoa; phylum Chordata; class Mammalia; order Primates; family Cebidae; genus Cebus; species Cebus imitator. Next base: position 7,926,088 of record NW_016107395.1, read on the forward strand.
AGGCCAGCTGCTTCAGAATGGTGGAGAACATGGTAAGACTAGTGAAGTCTTACCATGGAAGAGAAATAAAAACACAGAGATACAGGAGAACACACACCTATCTTGGTAGTACTTGGCACATAGTAACATTCAGCAAATTTTTGTTTATTGCCCACTGCTGCACTTATTTTGCAGCAAAGTGAGTTCCTCGGTCAGAAACAATGCTATGGGAATACCATGATGGTGAATAAAGTTTTATAGTTGTATTTTTCAGCTCACTTAACATCTCTTTGGCAAGGAAAGCATGAACATACAGAATAGTCATGAATTATAGACTCAAACCCTTGGAGGCAGTTAAAAAATCACCCAATACTGGAAACTTCTTTACACCATCCCCAACAGTGAAACCTGTCTATGCTTGGGCACTTCCAAGCATAAGGTCCTCACTACCCCAGCTGCAGCTTCTGTTCTGCTTTTGTGAAGCACCAGTTATTTGAGAGTATGTCCTTTCATTTCAAATTCTAGTATTAGCTATGCACAAACAAAAGTCTCTCTAGTTATCTAAGTGTTCTTTAACCTATTAATTATAACTTAGGGCAATGATCCATAAACTTACTACTTGCTGTGCAAAGTAAGACTTTAATTTTTCCGTTTCCTTATTAATTTAATTTCTAAAATTGCCTCTCCAGTTAATATCTCTCAATGTATTTACCTTCTACCAACTGTCAGAACTCTCAACCAGTGGTTTCATTCATCCAAAAAATAAAGAAGCAGTATTAGGACTGTAATATTAGGATAAAATATAGCAATATTAGAATTATTACTACTTAGCCGGATGTGGTGGCTCACACCTATAATCCCTGCACTTTGGGAGGCTGAGGCAGGTGGATCACTTCAGGTCAGGAGTTCAAGACCAGCCTGGCCAACATGGTGAAACCACATCTCTACTAAAAATACAAAAATTAGCCAGGCATGGTGGCACATACTGATAATTCCAGTTACTCAGGAGACTGGGGCAGGAGAATCGCTTGATCTCAGGAGGCAGAGGTTGCAGTGAGCCAAGATTGCACCACTGCACTCCAGTCTGGGTGACAGAGTGAGACTCCATCTTACAAAAAAAAAAAAATATTACCATATAATAAAATATTAAACTATTATAAAAATCAAAACCATATAATACTGCAAACATAAGTAAGGCATAGTTATGATGCCTTTTGCATCTAATGACCTTTTCTCACAGTGATAATACAAGTGGGTCCTTGAGAGAAAAGTTATAAGGTAACAGAAATGCATTTTACAATAACACGATAGCTTATGTATGGTGCTGATCCAAAAAACACTACCAATTTAAGGTCTCAGATCTTTGTATTATTAAGAGAAGAGGTAAAATGTTTTACATCACAACTACTCTAACATTAGCAGACTTGCTTACATCTTTAACACAAATTGAAAAATGGTGAAACATCTTAAAATGGCATTTAGAGGATGGGGAATTGAGGCTTTGAAGAATTCCATCTCCAAAAGTGCCTTTAATATTTTTCCAAAGTTTTAAATAATATCAAAGCTATAATAATCAAATATTTAAATCATTAAGACAAATCATCTTCCATTAGCAAAAAAGAATAAATAAAGATGTATTTGGCCTCATTTAACAGAAAATTCAATTTAGGATGGCTTAAAATTGAGCGTAATTAAATAAGCTATGATAGTGCCATGCAATGGAATACTACTCAGCAATAAAAAGGGAAAGACCTACCGATATTCAACAACACAGTGTAATCTCAAAACCGTTAGGATAAAGACCACATTCAACACAACATATTGAATGATTCCATTTGTATGAAATTGTAGAAAATGAAAAGCTATAGCGATAGAAAGCAGAAAAGCAGGGCCGGGCGCGGTGGCTCATGCCTGTAATCCCAGCTCTTTGGGAGGCCGAGGCGGGTGGATCATGAGGTCAAGAGATCGAGACCATTCTGATCAACATGGTGAAACCCCGTCTCTACTAAAAATACAAAAAATTAGCTGGGCATGGTGGCGCGTGCCTGTAATCCCAGCTACTCAGGAGGCTGAGGTAGGAGAATTGCCAGAACCCAGAAGGCGGAAGTTGCGGTGAGCTGAGATCGCGCCATTGCACTCCAGCCTGGGTAACAAGAGCGAAACTCTGTCTCAAAAAAAAAAGAGAGCAGAAAAGCAGTTGCCTGTGGCTGACACGAGGACAGGGTTGACTGCACATAACCATGAGAGAAGTTTCTTGAAGTCATGGAAAATTTCCATGTCGTTATTATGATGATACTTATACGACTGTATGCAAGTCAAAACTCTCTCAGTTTGCAGTAGAAATTGGTAAATTTTGTTTTATGGACACAAAACTGATCCTTACAAAGCTGACCAAAAAATAAAATAAAATAAAATAAAAAAAGAAGAATTTTCAAGAGGAAATTCTAAGTACCTACACATTTACAGAAAATCATCAGCTCAAAGAGTGATAATGAACCTAAGTGTCACTATTTCCTCAAAGAGATATCAAAGGATGCTTTTTGTTAGCACAAAATTCATTACTGACAATTCTTTGGGAAATGCTTTTTGCAGAGATTTGAGTTGAACGTCAACTCCAGAGCTTAGATCCTCTCTTAGGGAAGTCTTAAGCAGGGTCCTCTATGACTTCTCCCTCTTCTGAAATTCAAAGGCAATTACAGTCTGTCCCAGTCCTTATGTCATAAACAGTATTTTATTTAACTGCATTTACCCATATAATATCTATTATAGGCACACGTGAAGGTAAAACTGGGCTCATATTAACAGTCACAAATATCCTTGGATATATGGACACTCTTTCTGTGAACTGCAGTCTCTCAGCTCCTGGCCCTTAGAAATAACCTCTTCCAATTCTTTCTGTTCTTTCTGTTTTAGCTCACCAACAGAAGCCAGGCCAGGCACTTTTGAGTAATCAAAGTAGTCCCTTCTTTCAGATTCTAGGTCATTGCTTTGTCTATCTTCTTAATTGAAGTAAGTTCATCATTCATGCGGCTCCTCAATCCAGGCAGTAAGTTGACTCCCAGTGAATTCTCTCACCAATCCTCCAGACCGGACAGGCAAACCCCAGTCAGAGGCTCTTACTGCATAAGTATGTCTCACCCCACAGCTGAGCATCAGCTCCCTGAGGAGAGGATGCTTTACATTTCTGGTTCTCCCTCACTGTCCTTTTTGTACAGTAGTTGGCCACAACAGAAACTCAATAAATACATGCCGAATGGAAGGAAACAGGACCTACCTAGCATGAGGAAAGAACCATAGCTTACCGCACAGGGTTCAAAAGTTGGTTGAAAGCAAAAATGAAAATGAACACCAGATTTTCCAGCACGTGATTGAATTGAATTTGATGGTATTGTCAGGGAGATTTTTTTGGACTAATAGAAATAATTAAGGAAGAGGGACTGCCTCAGACACCCTAGGGGCTACCTAGCTCTCCAGTGAGGCATCTTGCTTTTATGTTTAAATATTACTTTCACTGATTATAAAAAGAAACATCCGTTCTCTTTTATCACTTTCTAGTCAAGGCAGCCAAATGTGCTTAGACAGATGGAAAATGCCTTTTAAGTAAGTGATTAACTATGAAGAATTAGTCTCTCTTCTTTCCTTTCCTAGACATTGTGGCATTAATATTGGCTTTTTGTTTCTTTAAATTGCATCCTAAGGTCCACTTCCACCACAGCTCCTTCCCAGGCGGCATTACCGTAGACCAGACTTTACCCCACTCATCTCTTTTTCTAAAGACTTACATTTTCTTTTTAGTTTGCACTTTTCAAATTTCAGTCATAATTATTGGGATATAATTTATACACAGTAAAGGTTATCCTTTTCAAGTCAATAGTTCTGAGGTTTGAAAAATTGATATAGTCATGTAATGAACACCACAATCAAGATGTAAAATCTTACTATCACTTCTAAAAGTTTCCTTGTGCCCCTTTCATGAACTACCTCTCCCAATTCCCAGCCTCTGCAACTGATGTGATTTCTGTCACTTTAGTTTTGGCTTTTTGAGATTGCCACATGGATAGATTCATAAGGTGCATCACCTTTTGTATCTACCTTTTTTCACTTAGCATTCATTTGTGTTCGTGATTCAGCCATGTTGTTGCATGTATCCATTGTTCATTCCTTTTTATTACTGAGTAGTATTTCACCCCATGGGGGGATTTTGTGATTGTGTTTATTAGTTTGTTTTCTTGTATTCAATATTTGTATATGTGGGGGTTGGAAAGGATTTTGTTTATATCTTAGTTGGATTTTTTTTTTTCACTTTGTATTTCCTATCCAACAATATGGTCCTCTAGGAAGACCTGTGCGCGGTATTGAACATATTTACATGCTTGCATTGTTCAGGAGGAAATGTACTCAGTTCCTATAAGCTGCATAAATGACTTACTGCATATATGCGATGATTCTTCCTATAGTTTTAAAGAGCGTGATCAGGGATTTTGTATCTCAAATTGTGCAATTTAAAGATGTGCAGTTTATTGTTTTTTGGTTATACCTCAATGCAGCTGTTAAATAAAATATATGAAATCACTATTAAAATCTTAAAAGAAAAATATACATATGCAGCAGGGATTTGTGGTAGGGTTGGAGCTGAGATTTAGTGATACATGTAATGTGGAATTAGGTAGCTGAAGAAGGCAGACAATGGAAAAGGACAGAAGCCAAATTGCAGGGAAATATGCAGGGAAAATTCTGAGCCAGATTCAGAAACGGAGCCAAAGGTCAGGAGGAAATGGCGTTTCTGAGTCTACAGTGGTTCCTCTCGTTTGAAGGCTGGTGGCCCAGCTATTCTGGATGCACACAGGTACCCTGCGGGTGGGGCGTGGGGAAATGACTGCAGTTAAATTAGAATGTGTAACACATTGGGGCATAAGAAAGACTACTCTGGAATCCCTCTAAGAAAATGTCAGTCTGAGGGAAAGCACCAATCTCTTCATTTTCAGACAGACTCACAAGCAGACTTGGCACAATAACATCCAGTGTCATCACAAGTTGTTGAAATAGACAGGGATCCACTCCGATTTTGTGATGGAGAAGTGCATGGGCCGCCAAATAACAGGCCAGCAGCAGCCAGGACGGATCTCCAAGCACAGTGAGAAATAACTCAGGGGATGAGGAACTTAGTCCATTTGTGTTGCTACAACAAAATACCACAGACTGGGAATTTACAAAGACAGAAATTTACACTCTCACTGTTCGGGAGGCTGGGCAGTCCAAGATCTAGTCACCGACGTCTGGTGAGGACCTTCTTGCTGCAGCCTACAAGGCAAAAGATGGAAGGGTAAAAAGGAGTCCATCTTCCCTTTCAAGCCCTTAATCCATTCATGAGAGTGGAGATCTCACCTCAACACCCACCCAAAGTCTCCACTTTCCAACACTATTACATTGGGGATTAAGTTTCCAACACATGAATTAGGGGTGATGCATTCAGACCACAGCAGACCATAACAGGGCCCTGTACATACAAGTGGAAACAGTGAGAGGAGGACATCTGGGCCTTTGCATGAATGGGACCTCATGTGCACCGAGAGACTGGTGAGGCTGATAATTTTCAGTTTACAAATGAGTAAAAGTTACTGCCTCTAGGTATATGGGCCATAGCTATAAGAAGGAAATGGGCCCCTGTGTACAGGTCACAACTACAAGAAGAAAATAAATGGCATTACCATGATATACCATGTGAAAGTGTATGGTCCTAGTGGCTTTTAAAATGTTAGTTCCTCCCAGATTTAAACCTTAGAACATCGTCATTTATCTACTTGTGTAGAGTTTTTTGATGGTACAAGCCACCTTCCATGTAACTGTACGTTTTTTAAAGGTTCCTGCTGCATCTAAAGAAAACGTGCCTAGGCTGGGCATGGTGGCTCACGCCTGTAAATTCCAGCACTTTGGGAAGCCAAGGCGGGTAGATTATCTGAAGTCAGGAGTTTGAAAACACACTGGGCAACATGGCTAAACCCCATGTCTACTAAAAATACAAAAATTAGCCAGGTGTGGTAGTGTGTGTCTGTAGTCTCAGCTACTTGTGAGGCTGAGACAGGAGAGCTGCTTTGAACCTGGGAAGCGGAGGTTGCAGTGAGCTGAGATCATGCCACTGCACTCCAGCTTGGGCGAAAGAGCAAGACTCTGTCTCAAGAAAATATAAAATGTACTTAAATATTCTGTCATTCTATTGAATAGCATAAACTAGGCTAAATTTCCATATTTTCTGCTCATATACAAGCATATTATTTCAGCTAGAAAAACTCTGAAGACAGTATCTGGTAATGAGATTTCAAGCCCATTAAGCAAAGCCACGGAAGATGGTCAGGACTGGTTCTCAACACGGTGCTTGGCTCGATACTTTGCACATGGTAGATGCTAAATAAATATGTGGTAAGTGAGTGACTATTACAAAACTGAAGAGATTGCAAGATTCTCAACTTAATACAAATGAAGGATCATGTTACAAATAATAAGAATCTGTGAGGAAAAGAGATAGACTGGAGAAGAATTATGCAGAGAACTTAGAGACAAATATTAGAAGACCATGAAATGGGCCACCATTTGTGAGCCAGGAATGCTAGCTGTTGCTTTCTCATACGGCCTAGTAGGAAATGTGGAAGAGAAAACTGAAGTTCAAAATCTCTCTAGGCTCTCAGCTTCACTGATTCTCTTCTTTTGATGGGCAACGTTCACTAGTCTGCCAGTCAAATAGATGCTAATGGTAAAATTGGCTCTGTTTGACTTTTCAGTGTTAGACACATTTGAAATGTGTTTCCATCTGAAAGGACAGGCTCCAATCTAAATGGTATCAACAACATTACTGCAAACAAAGTAGGAGTTAATATCACTCGAGATGCACTAAAAGTTAAATTGCAAAATGGCTGAAAAGGAGAGTCCTTGGCTTCAGAAAAGAATAACAATTACCTGAAGAACAAATGTTTGTGTTCTTGGCAGGGGACTTTAAGAAAAGAAAAATCGTCTGCCGTGGTCATATAGCATATCAAACTGAAGAAGACCCTTTCTTTACTGAGTTAAAATTAGGTCTTATAGAATCCTGACTGGAGACAGACCATGGAACACTAAAGGAACTTGCAAGTTGAAGTTATGGGGCAATGGAGAGGATGAGTAATTAAGGAGGAAGTCAGTCTGCAGAGAAGAGAATAGAGCAGGTACACACGGTGGAGCAAAACCAGCAACTCATGCATTCCCTGAGAGCTGCAGAGAGTGAATCAGGTCCTAATCTTCCCAGTCTCCACTTTTAAGTACCCAAGGGCAATAATTCCTGTCTTTGGGTTTTCAAAAATTTCTTCGTATCCTTGCAATTAACTATTCTTTGACTTGGGCTAGTTTAAATATGATTTATTTCCCCCTCCTTGAAAAATAACTGCTCTCTAACTGGGACATGCAAGTTTTCCAGACAGAGCAGAGCAGCAGATAGCCGTAAGCAGCCCTAATCCTTCCCATGACACATTTCTTTAAAAAAGCCTGAAGTGCAGATGAACAATGTTTCCCCTTTGTTGAGCTTTTCCATGTTCTAAGAGATAAAATTCTTCTTTTTTGGTGCTCATCTTAACAAATGAAGACATTAGTCATTAGTTGAAGAGTATGTTTATTCATTTGGGGAAGAAACATTTATTGAGCATCAATGCTGTGTCAGACCCTATTTCAGGAACTGAGAGAAAGAAGGTAATGAGACATGTTAATTTGGAAGTCCTTAAGATTTCCCATAAGAGAGACAGATATGTCTTAAAGGTAGTCTAGTACAAGGACTAGAAACCTGCTCCAATTAGCTTCAGAGAAAAGGAGAAACTATTATTAGGTTGGTGCAAAAATAATGGCAGTTTTTACCATTAAAAGTAATAGAATGACAAATGGATATTTCATGGAAGTGAAACCTAAGAAGAACAGCCAGATCTCACACAACTGCAAACAAAATTAAAAGAACTAGAACAATCTCTCTGTGTGTCTCTCTCTTTCTCTGTCTGCCTATCTGTCTGTCTTTCTCATGCATGCACACTTCAGTTTCTTGGTCTCTCATCTCTGTCTCTGCTTTTTATCAGCAGTGCAGATTGGCTTTTTCTATACTCATTAAGAAAATGAATCGGCCAGGCATAGTGGCTCACTTTGGGAGACTGAGGCAGGAGGAGCTCTTGAGGCCAGGAGTTCCAGACCCAGCTTGGCAACACAGTGAGACCCTGTCTCTATAAAAACAAAAATTAAAAAATTAGCCAGGTGTGGTGGTACGTGCCTGTAGTACCAGCTACTCAGGAGGCTGAGGTAGCAGGATCACTTGATCCCAGGGGTTAGAGGCTGAAGCGAACTGTGATCACACCACTGCTCTCTAGCATACGCGGCACAGCAAGAGCCCGTCTCAAAAAAAAAAAAAAAAAAAAAAAGAAAAAGAAAATGATTGTACAAAGTGAACACAAATTTCCATTCCATGTGATCAGCAAAGATTCTAGAATCTCTGTACCATGAATATAAATCCTTAAGAGAAAGAATGTGATTGATCGAGTTTGGTCAGGTGTATTGCCTTAGTGACAAGGAGACAGGATTATGTGACTCACTGACTTCTAGAAGGGAATCATGGAAGACTCCAAGAAAGCTATGTTGGCAGGGCTGACAAATCACTTTGCTTGTCTGCCACACGCATGAAAACAAGTAAGGCCAGTTGTTTGTAGTTGTGCTAGAATCAAAAAATGAATACGACTCATAGGTATATTGATGAGCCCAGGAAGATAGGAAGCCTGGAATTATTTTATTTGTTTTGTTTGTGTTTAGGAGCATCTCTTTCATCCCCAGCCAGTGCTTAGAGCCTTGCATGTGAGTCAAGCTCAATGGATTCTGAGCTTTGCTCACTCATGTCATGGATTCATTGACTAACATTTCAAGAGTCACTGGTTACTTCATTTCAAATGTATTAGGACTTACATAGAAGTTCATATTTACCACCCTTTTTAAGTGTAGGGAGAAGAATGTGGAATTGTTAGGAAATTCATTTCAATGTATTATAGCAACTATTAATATTTATTAGAAATGTATTTATCAGGTATAGGACTAGACTCTTATAGCAAAAATATGTAAGATTTCAGAGACCCAGCATTTAAATAAGGTAGAGTATATACATATAACTAAATTTAAGTTACTCGGTAATACATACAAAATAAAGGTTATTTGGGGAAAACAAAAACAAAAAAATTAGAGGAAACTGGAGCCAAGAAAGACGAGAGATTAGTTTTCAATGAAGAAGATAGGGAAGGCTGGGCTTATAATATGAAATTTGACTGGAGTCTTTAAGCAGAAGTTTGAAACAATGGAAGGAAAAAGAAAAGTCATTCTAAGCAGAACAACAACTAAGAAATTGGCAACGATGAATGGGAAAGGCAGGCCAGCGAATGGGTGAGTCTGGCCTAAAAATAGTGTGCGAGAGGGAAAGATAGGCACAGGGCCTGCAGAGGTGAGCGGGGCCCAATCGTGACTTTGATTTAAATACTGGGGTACTTTGAATGTCCTGAAGACATCCAATTATTTTCAGCCAATCAGTCCTGCATTTTAGGATAAGTGTGACAAGAGGTATAAAAGATGAACTGGAACAGGAGAGGAGGAAGCACAGAGAGATCATTTGGGAAATTGTCATCGTGGTGAAAGATCAAAAGGGTTTGAACTAAAGAGAGTCGCAGTGGAACAGGAAATAGGAGATGGCACAGAAAACCCTAGCAGGGGGTAAAGACAGAATTGGTATAGGGTGTTGGCAGGGGGCTAGCGGTGCACCTGGGAATAAAGCAGGAAACACTGGGGAAACCCATCTGAGCCATCTCCCCAGCAAAGCTCTGTCTTGAGCTAAGGAAAAGAAAACAAGGGAAAGGCCGTACCTCACCCCTGAGTGCTTTTCAGAGTTGGGTCTCTGTGTGTCTCAAGATCCTTTCAAGTGGCCAGGGAAGTCAAAGCCATTTTCATAACAATGCTGAGACACTATTGTCTTTTTCATTGTGTTGACATTTGCCCTGATGGTGCGAGAACAAGGATGGGGACTGGTCGTCATTGTAATCTTCATCGCTGGGCACTCACAGGAAGAGAAAGGGAGAGGGACAGGGAGAGGCCCTCAGGTCAATGAATTTCAATGCCATGGAATAGGAAAACCCATTGATATGGTTTCAGATTCACATTGCAACTTTAAGAAACTACCACTGGTTGAGTTTTGGTGTAGTATCAGAGAATTATCCAGAATTACCTCCTCTCTTTCTAAGTCCATATTTGTACAACACGAGATGAATCAATATAATTTCACCAAAACTACATGCCACAACAGATGGAATGCAGAGGATGATCTGATAATCCAAATGTCTGTTTTTAAGCCAGATATTTAAAGAATTAGTAAAAATGTAAAGAAATGCCATTCTTCTCCTGGATTCTTTTCACTTGGAAAATATGGTTATTTTTCATAAAATATATATTACTTATGTTCACATGTAATAGACCTTTTGTTAAAGGATTTACTGAGTAAAAGTCTCTTGAGACCAAAGAGTTTGAGAAGCCCCAGCTTAACCTTCCATATTTCCTGCTCTGAATGCGGTATCCCTCACAACTGCACCTAGGCAGGAGGGCACCTTGGAAGGGGCTCTCAAACTGCTTTATCTCAAACTCTTTATCCTCTTAAAATAAATGTGATGCAGGAGTTTGTTGTTTGTTTCTTAAAATTTTTGCCTGGCTCTGGAAAGTTGTAGCTCCTGATTTATCTGCACTTCATGCCAGTGTAAGGTTAATTTGTCCAGTTCTGAGAACAAAAACCAAGAAGGATGCATGTTACTTCCCCCCACCCCCAGAGATAAAGCACAAATTTCTGTCTCACATTAAAGGAACTGTCCTGCCTCCCAAACCCGGTCTGTTCCAAACACTTACTCACATTTCAGTGAGTCAGAAGGAAACAGACAGATATTCATCTCCCTGAAACCTGGCTCACTTCCTTCAAAAAGTCTGTGAGGAGCGTCAAAGTTGTGTCAGGGGTTAGTGAGCGGCCACCTAAAAGCTCTCGGTGATAGCTGGAGTTTTAGTAAGCAGGTGACTCCTGCAGACAGGTCAGAAAAAAAATGCCTTAGGTGTTTGTCAAGGTGAGTCAGTAAATGACAGATAAGAAAACAGGAAAGAGCCTGAGGCTATATAATTTGGGTTCAAAGGTTTTAGTCATAACCCGTCAGCAGCAACATCTGATCCATACCAATTTAACAGTTTAATAATGAGACACTTCAGCCCCACCTATGGTAAAGAGAAGCGCTTGATTTTTATGAATTATTAAGTCCTTCCCACCTTGAGCCACTTTGCTTCCTAGAGGCAGTATCTCAGGCATCCCACTCTGCTCATAGTAGCATTCCATGAAGATCTGGAACGATGACAGTAATGATGATTATTAGACTCATAACTCCTTAAGCTTGATTTATGAAAACATTTTGTTCCTTCACAAAAGTAGTCACTGGAAGAATTCTGGTTTCGGCAATGTGCTGGGAAATTTGTGGCTGAACTTAGGGATAAAACATAAGATTTAGAGAAGAAAAATGAATTTCCTATTTCTTAGGTTTTTAAGTAAAAATCTTGGATATAGAATGTTCTCTTTCCAGATGTGAGGCTGAAATAATGGAAGAAAATGGTCACAGTCTACATCACGGTGTACTATAGGGAGGGAGAGTCACAGTGCATGTATGGGCTCTCAGCCTTCTCTCTGGCCTTGAAGTAAGTCTCCCGAACTCCGTCATTAAATTAGCTCTTTAATATCTCCGAGGAGAGGAAGTAATGATGATTTCTCTCTCTCTCTCTCTCTCTCTCTCTCTCTCTCTCTCACACACACACACACACACACACACACACACACACACACACACACACACGCACGCAGCTCTTGCAGCAGGTATTGCTTAAATATCACCTCGGATAATCATGACCTGTGAGCAGATCTTCTTTCCTGATGAGTTAGTTTCTAACCTGGTCATTCTAAGCTTATTTTTGTCCCTTTCTCCACCCACTTAGGAAAGAGAGAAAGCCACGCACCGCGCAGCCCCTAGGCACTGTGGTTTAGGGCTGGTGCCCTCGGCGCCCGCTGCCAGGAGCCAGGCGCTGCCGAGGGCTGCGGCGGGGCCGTGTCCTCCCGGGGACTGGGGCATCTCCTGCGGGCTGGCGACAGGCTGCGGGGGCGGGCACTCGCCCGTCGGAGGTGCCCACCCGTCCCGTCCAGAGCAGGAAAGCCTGCCAGGGCGCCATCCCCATCCCCACCGCCTCCAGGCTGGCGGGGCTGGGCCGCTGTACCGGAGCCAAGGTGCGGTGCCCCGGGCGTGGACTAGCAGAGGTGCAGCCCGCGGGGCCGGGTGGGGCGGGGCGCGGCGGGGGCAGATCCGGTGTTTGCAGAATCGGGAGGGGCGGGCCGGGGCGGGCCCTCCGAGCTGCCGGAGCTGCCCAGCAACTTTTCCTTGCTCTCACCGGGCGGGCGGGGGAGAGAGGCCCTCCCGACAGCTTCTAGAGTGTGCAGGCTCTCCTATCCTTCCATCAAGGGTATCCTCCGCAAACCCAGCGAGGCTACGGTCCCCAGGCAGACCAGGGATGGGGCCAGGACGGACAGGGGCCGCGCCGCTGCGGCTGCGGCTGGTGTTAGCGCTCAGTCAAGGTAAGAGGGGAGTTCGTTCCGCAGCGGCTGCAGGAGGGACTCGCGCGGGTCCCGGGGGCGCGCGGGAGGGATTGGGAGCAAGCTCCGTGAGTGTCCCCTTGGATTCCACGTGGACTCGGGCCCCCAGCCATCAGGAGCCGCTTGGAAAGAGAGACTTCTTACTCCCCTTCGTGCTCTCCCAGTCCTTGCCCCTATTAGGCGTGTCTGGCCCTGTCTGTTAAGCACCCTCCAAAGTCATCTCGGTGAGTGCTTTGGTTTTAGGTATACACACACACACACACATGCACGCACACACTCAGGCATGGACAGTGTGGGGATCCGCGGCTGTCCTGGAGCCCGCGGGTCCTGCAGCCCAACTTCCCCTGGCTGGGACAGGTGCTGCGCCTGCCAGGGACCAGGGGAACCCGAAATCCAGTGCTGACGGCGGCCTGCAGCTCCCCAGCACAGTGCTTTGCAGAAGCCTATGAGCCCCAAAATGCTTATTTTTCAACCCAAGGATGTGAATAGTGCCTCTGTTTCTTACTTGAGGACGAAGCACTGTGTTTCTTCTCAGGGGGAACCTGGAATAAACCAAGCACCACTTAAGTACTTGGCAGAGGGGAATTTTTCCTTCCCTTCTGCCTTCCTCTTATTGTTGTAAGTCGACTATTCAACGAATGTAAACTTAGCCAGGAAAAGTTCTTTCCATTTGTGGATCCTAGATGCCGTAATGAGAGAATGAGCCGAGCAGCGGCTCTAACTGCACTGCTGTGGCGGTGGGGCCCGCCCACCTCCTGAGTTCTTTTACACTAAGAGGAGGAAATAAGGCTGCGGTGGGGAGTTTTTGTGGGACTACTGCGCACACGTGAGTACTTTTTTCTGACCATTAGGCAGAACTAGAGTGTGCTCAAATTTAAGTACGTTAGTTTACTTGGAGGGAGGAGTCACATTTGTATGTTATAGTTTGAACAGTGATCAAAACAAAACAAAAAAAAGTTGTCTCTGATTTTAAAGTGTGTGTGTGTGTGTGTGTGTGTGTGTGTGTGTGTGTGTTCTTTTTTTACAAAGGAGGTAAATGCTTCCTAAGCTGTCCTCCTTTGAGACTGGCATTGAGCCACTTGCTATTCTTTATTGTGGAGCAATGAATGAATCCTAATCCATGTCAACCTGGTGGCATTTTCTCCAGGTCAGAGACAAGAAAGAAATAGCGCCACTGTCCCCAGCCCCAGCAGACAATGGGCATCTTAGGTTTTCTCTCTCACCTGTATTGGGTGCTTCATAGATACTTTCCCCGGGAGCAACAAGAGTTGTTTTGCGGGACCACCAACCCTAATCTAGGGGTTTCAGGTAAAGTTGTACATCACATTGAAAATGAGCTAATAGAAATATAAACCCAAGCTTTTCATCCCTCTGTAATTAAAAGAAGCTATTGAAACATATTAAACAACAGTATTAAAAGAAGCTATGGAAACATAACGTCATTTTATCTTTGAGGTGTTGAGGCTTGTTCTTTAAACAGCAGTGAGCAACGCTTTAGTGGAATGTAGTGCTGCAAGGCATGAAGGTAGGAACAGAGACTTAACCTGGCATTAATAAGGACTCACCAGGGCAAGCAAGCAGAGATGATCTAAAATAACATCTGCAGCAGTTCTGTGTATTTATTCCCTCCTCCTGCTCCAGTGATTTGTATACTCAGGGAACAGGTTTTCTCTTAATTTCAGATCATCATAAGAAAACTCTGTCATTTGTGGTATCACTTGAGGTGCCTGGAGAAGCAGCATCATTCTTTGATACCATGAGTATCCCAGGTTAACATGAATAAGTGAAATCTCTAGCTCAACAGTATTTAAATTTTGTATGGCATTACCCTATCTGTATAACATTTCTCATTCACTGTCACTACTCACACATACAACTATTTAAAAATTATATGCATATACAATTGCATAATATGAACATATACAAAGGTTCAAATTTATAAGTTATGTGTGTGACAGAGCTTAATTATGATGACCTTAAATTAAGAGAAAACCTGTTCCTTGAGTATATAATTGTATATACATAACACACATGCATATACGTGTTAATATGCATAAAATACATGTGTGTTTACACATCCGACATCCTCTCCAGTGTGCATGCAAACCACTTTAGAAACATATCACCTTCAAATCTCATTTTAACACTTACATTCAATTTGCTTTCCAGAAACCTTTTTACAGGTACTTAAGAAACTGTACTCATAGTTTAGCCCCATATTTATCACCTTTCATTGCTCATTTTTAAGGGCTTAATATCATGGAAATGGTAAATTGGCAGTTTGAGGATGAAAAAGACAGAACGTCAGATGCCTAGGTAATCTGTGAACTAAATATAGGCCCTTGGAGGAAAGCAAGTGTAATTTTCAAATGAAATATTTTCTTTAGTGTGTTCACAGGCCAAGGATATTCCTTCCAGACAGGTTCTAGATCACATCTTTTTTATCAGCCCTAAAACCCTGACCCAGCAGTCAGCCCTCTTCAGTGCACATCTTCAGATTCTCTCCCTCATGTAACTTCCCCTCAGTCTGTAAATATTCTAATTTTTCTCACTGTAAAAAAGTATTTCTTTCAATATTTAATTTCCTCCTGAAACACCCTGCACTTCAGGCCTCTGTTCTCTTCCTGGTTTTCTCCTTTCCTCCCTTCCTCTCCTTCACAGGCTCTTTTCTTGTTGTTGTTTGCAGAGTTTCATCCTGAATCCTCTTCTTCATTCTACAGAGTGTCTCTGGGCCCATTCCCTGCACAGGTCACTATCTCCAGCCAGACTCGCTTCCTGAGTTCCAGATCAGTATTTCCATCAGCCACCAAATTTCTCCAGCTAGATAGTCTGTAAATAAGCCAGATTCAACACTTCTGAAACTGAATTTAATTAGTGCCTTCCAAAATCTTCTCCTCTGTTGGCTACCATTGTTTAACGGCAGTATGATCATCACACAAACACGGAAGCCAGGAATTTGTCCCCATCTTTTGAACCTCGCAGCTACTCTCCAAGTTCTTTTGGTTCTCCTCCCTTCATGCAGCCCCTGCTACCCAGATAAGTCCCTCATCTTCTGTGTGTATGTAACTTTTAAACAGGGTTTTCTTTTATTTCTTATCCCTCCAACCTATTCTCTACATTTTCACCAGTGATATCTTTCTAAGACACTTACATGTATCCAATTACCACTTTGTTTCCAATGTTAGTGGCTCCTCAGCTCATGGAGGATAAAGTGCAAATTTCTTGGCATGTCATAAAAAGGTTTATTCTACCTGTCTAATCTTTCTTTACTGTACCCTTTCCTGAACACAAATACACATTCACACACATACCACATATGTGCCCACACATGTAAACACTCTAAAGC
This sequence comes from Cebus imitator, assembly GCF_001604975.1. Taxonomy (NCBI): domain Eukaryota; kingdom Metazoa; phylum Chordata; class Mammalia; order Primates; family Cebidae; genus Cebus; species Cebus imitator. The sequence goes on from NW_016107395.1 coordinate 7,942,107, forward strand.
TGTCCATATACACCATTCTTTGTCATGACTACGTCTGATTATACCGTATTTAGTGTGAAAATATTTTCCAAATACTCCCTTTGCCTTCATTGCATTGTTGCTGTTGTCCCTTTTCAGTCGTCTTCTAGCATTATCCAAAGCTAGAAGAGACAATCCCAAGCAAAATTATAAAGTAGAGAAGTTTTACTTTTGCAACAAAAAGGAAAGCTTGAGTAACCTACGTTTGCTGGGTCCCACCCTAAACCACCTCTCTGCTCTCGCCCTCCGCCCCTTAATGGCCTTAGGCCGCTCCCTGACAAAGTAACTTCTCTCTCCCGTGGCTTAGCTATACCTGCCCAACCTCAACTAAGCGTTGCTCTCCTCATACTAGCTCCTGAGCCACTATGCAACTTATATTTATGGACTAGGGTTCAGGATTTAGTATTTACAATGACTCACATCTTTCTGATGTGCAGTCTGGTTTGGAAGTGGTTGCTTAAATATCATCACTGCCTCCCCCACTTCCCTAAAATTAAAATTCCAGTGTTACCCATACCACCTTGTGGGATGACCACCAAGAAGGTAGATTTCAACACCAAGAGACCGCATCTGTGAGCGGCTGTGTCAGGTAAATGAACTCTTTCCAAAGTGGATGATGACAGCTGCCTGTCTTCATGTGCTGACAGCCCTGGAGATATTAAAAGGGGGAAGCTTGTTAATGTAAAGAGATGAGCTTCTCATGATGGAATTTTAGGTATTCAGCAAAATGAAGACACATGTTCAGTCAGTGAGCATAAAGGTAAGAATTTCAGGAAGAATAGGGAAAATATTTGAGGCCAAAAGTGTCCAGGTATCACATAAATTCTGTCATTAAGGCCACAAGTTTTATTTATTTTTTATTTTTATTTACCTATTTTTCTGAGATGGAGTTTTGCTCTTGTTGCCCAGGCTGGAGTGCAATGGCACGATCTCAGCTCACTGCAACCTCTGCCTCCAGGGTTCAAACAATTGTCCTGCCTCAGCCTTCTGAGTAGCTGGGATTACAGACATGTGCCACCATACCTGGCTAATTTTTTGTATTTTTAGTAGAGATGGGGTTTCACCATCTTGGCCAGGCTGGTCTCAAACTCTTGATCTCAGGTAATCTGCCCACGTCAGCCTCCCAAAGTACTGGGATTATAGGCGTGAGCCATCGCACCTGGCCTAAAGCCACAAGCTTTAGTCTTGACTGACTACCAACCCTGCTCAGCTTGGGATATTACTAAAAGATTTAGCACAGCATAAAACAGGAGAAGCCATAGAAGATCGTCACTCTGACTGGCAAGTGAAAGAAATGGAAGGTGGGTGGGCTTAATTTTTTTCTAGTTGTTACCAGTGATTTACCAGGAGAACACACAGAAGAACGGCTCTCTACAGGGGAGAATCCTGGTATTGCAAATCATGAGACAATAGACTCTGTGTATGACAGTGATTCCCATGCCCCTTCATGTGATCCATAGAGGCTTTATTGATTTGGCTACAGTGAATTTCATAAGACTAATATTTGATCATATTCTTATAAGGTATCTACTTTACGTAAGGCTGTGTATTAGGTTCAAGGTAGAATCAGGGAAAACTTGAAACGTGGTCAAGAGAGGTTGGAGTTTATTTGGAAACAAATCCAAAGATGGGGAAAAGAAATTATCTCAGCCCTGAATCATTTCAGCCCTATGCCATCCTCCTTTCTAGCAGAAGTCCATTTATTGAGTTACCATCCTCTGCATAGGTAAAAATTGAGGTGAGGCTGAAGGGTGATTAGACTGGTCCCATGCATCTGGTGTGTCTGATTTAGCCATGGTCACATAATGCAAGATTGGCCAGCAAGATCTGCTGGGTGACTTACAGGAAACAAATTTTCATTCCTAAGAGATATTTGTTAAAGAAAATACTGTCAGGTTTATATGTGAAGTTTGGAGCAACTATAGCCATCTTGCAACTGTGATGTCAACTAGCTTAAGGATAAAGCCAGTATAATGTTAGCTTCGTGGAAAGAAATGGACTTTGATGTTGTCTTTGAACTTCTGAATTATTGGAATTTAAGACTATAGTATGTCTTGGTGTCTTTAAAATTTTCATATGATTTAAAACTTGGTTATGTCATTTTCTATAACTTAGAGGCCTGTAACATAAATTTCTATAGCATAATAGATGTCATGTGTTCACAACTGATGAGTGGTACAGATAACATGTTGAATTCAGAGGTTGGAGGGATATCATTGTGATGCATTGAAGCGTCGAGCCTCCTCAGACGTCCTTCTGCCATGAAGAAACTCAGAGATCCTGGAGTACAGTTTCTCCCTTTTAAAATGGATAAAAGTGATACTAGAAAAGAAACATAACTAGCAATAGGACTCATCTCCTAGTTCCTGGGGCAGATGTTTAGGTTGTTGAATAGGATACTGCTGCAATGAAAGCAGATGGTCGTTATGCCCAGAATGTGGTATTCAAGTTGTTCTCAGAGAGTGAAAGCTGAGTTGCAACCACCAGACTTTGAAGGGGCTTGTGAATCATGATATAGAGCAAAGGTTTTATACTGAGGACAATAGAAAGGTCTTGAAGGTCCTTGAGCAGGGGGCTGACATGATCAGATGAGGACAGTGCATTGGTTGGAAGCCAGGTGGAAGGCACCAAGACCATTTAGGGAAAAATATGTTTGAGTTTTAGTTTGGTAGACCAGTTGTGAGATGATGGTAAAAACGCAGATAGTGGCAGTAGGGAAAGAGAGTGCAGACTTTATTGGAAAGGCATTAAAGAAGAAGAATGAACAGGATTTGATGACTGATTTACTGTGGAGGTGGAGAGAGCGGGAGAAGACAAGGCTGATGCTCAGGTTTCTGATATGGACAAGTCAGTTAATGTTGTGCCATTCTCTGAGATAGGCAGTGCTGAAGGAGAGCAAGTTGGAGGAAAAAGATGATCAGTTCAGGTCAACAGGCTGAGTTTGATGTACACCTGGGTGTACATGCCTAGTTAACAAATAGTTATATGTAGTGGTGTTAGGAATAGGCAGGAAAGTAAGATGAGGATAGAGATTTGGGAGTCATTGGCACCTAGAGAATAATTGAAGACATGACATTAACAAGATGAGGCAGGCAAAGAATCTAAAAGATGGCTTTGGCCATGACTTAAGGAACTGCTTTAGAGGGTCAGGTGAGGAAGAGGAGATATGAAGGGAGAGAATAGGAACAGCTGGAGCAGTAGAAAGACAACTGGAAGGAGTGGGGTAGCACAGAAGTATTTGGAGAAGGGGGAGGTGGTGAATAGGGTTGACTTTTTCACAGAAGTCAAGCAAGTCTGTCAGCCTTAAAGGGCGGTCTCCATGGAGTGCAAAAACAAAGAGAAATCAGAACAGAGTGTAATGAGAAGTAAATGGAAGATGAGGAAACTTAGAGAGTGTCAGAAAGTTTCATATGATAGTAAGAGGGAGGGGAAAATAGCAAGAGAGAGAAGATGGGAGCAGCTGCCTTTAAACAAACAAACATGGGAAAGGCTTGCATAAAAATTATTATAAGGAGATTTTTTATGTCTGTTACTTACGGTGCTGCATGGTATACTCATTATGTTTTAAAATTGCATTGAGGTATCTGTATGTGGCAGAGATCCATTGCACAAAAAAAAACTGAGGGAACGGGAGGAGCTTTGATGACTATACAAAGGATATTATCAGAGACAAAGGAGGGGAAGAAAGTTAGATGTCCAGCATCAGTAATAGCTCTGGCAGAAAGGAGCCCCTGATTAAGGGCTAGGGGTGATCATGGGAAGGTAGGCAAAGTAGGCTCTAGACTACGAAATAGAGAGGATATTAGCTGATCAGAGAAAGGTGAAGTTGATCCAGGTATGCAAAGAGGTAAGAAAGCAGAGGTATGGAAAAACATATTTCCCATCCTCCAGTGAGGCTGCTTAGATTGATGAGCCCATTTTACACATTTTGGTTTCAAAGATACTTTTCACACTAATGTAGTTATGATTAATAAGCTGTTTTTAAGGCATGCAATATATAACATACCAATTCCAGTGGTAGAATTAGTATCAGTGCTTTAGTCAGATTTCCTGAAAAACAAACAAATTCTTTTAGAAATATAGATTTATGTCTCTCCAGTTAAGCTTTCAATTCCTTATTTCTATCTAGTTTAATAAAGATCCCCAAAATAATCTTTTTAGAAATAATTGTCTCATATATCACAGAGAAGTAGTGTTGGTTCTGAAAGATTTTGCTAGTAAAGTGTGAAAGCTTTTTGTCCTGTAACTTAGTGTTGTTTTCAAAGCATTTTAAAACATTTTCATTGAATCATAAATTAGAAAAGAAGTTGATGTCTATTCTTAATTTTGTTAGTCATAATTAAAGTGCTTATATTCAAGTGTTTTATCTAGTCTATGCCTGCTAACTCTTGAACACGTAATTTACATTTTATAACCAGTATAAACTTGAACTGCATATTTGGCTAATGTTTTCAGCTCCAGAGACTGTTGGGACAGTTAATGATTTTCAAATATATTTTACTTCCTTTGAGAGACTTGTCTGTTCTGTTGCCCAAATAGATAACAGAAACTTCGCAATTCTGTCAGCAAAGATTCCTGCATTATTATCTTGTTCTGAAAAGGTGACTGCAGCTCTTCCATTTGTTAAAGTGTCTAGAGGCAGTTTTTGCAACAGAAGCCACACATAACTCCCAATCACTGAAAGGCTTTCTGTATAAAAATGAGGTTAATGTTTAAACAGAGCAGTGGAAATAAAAGAGTGTTCCAAAAAAAAAAAAAAATGGAAATAAAAGAGTCACTGTATTGTCAGCATCGGAGATTACTTCATTGTGTTTTGAAAGGCATGAGCAAAGCTATTGCACTGATGGACGCCTCGAACATTGGCAGTTGTCATTCTCCCAGATTCATTTGAAGGTGGCCTTTGTTTGTCTTTGTGCAGGCCTGATCTCATTTCCATGGATACCATGTAGAAATGCAGACTGAACACAAGCTGGCTTCGGGTCAGTTCAGTCAGACAACTCTATTCCAGATTGTTTACCAGTTGTCTTCGGGTCCTTTAACCAATAGCTCCTTGGATGCTTGTTAGAATAGAGACCCCAAACCATCCTGGATTTTGTAACCTCTTCTAAACCATACTGTGAATGTTGGTGCATGAAAATAGATATTTCAAAATAATTGACTTAGTTTCTATGTACTTATCAACATTGTTCCCTGGGTGGTGGAGGGGAGGAAAAACTTAGCCTTGGAAATTAGAGCAGTTTTATGTGATCTTTATTATTCTTTCAGGATAAAAATGTAATGAATAACCTTAATGAGAAAATCTAATGCTACATTGAAAAATGATTAAAAATTTATGTAAGAAATGCCTTTATTATTATACAGTATTTAATTTTTGCCCCCCAAATAATCAGCTTAATATATTAGTGTCATTTTATTTTATTTTATTTTTGCCGTGGTTCAAGCAAGCTATCACCTTAGCTCTTTTTAAAAGTGAAGTCCCAGACCAAGTGTCATGGCTCATGCCTGTAAGCCCCACACTTTGGGAGGCCAAGGAGGCTCGCCTCAGCCTGGGAGGTTGAGGTCAAGAGTTGGCCAACAGGGTGAAACCCCATCTCTACTAAAAATACGAAAAAATTAGCCAGGCGTGGTAGCAAGTACCTGTAATCCCAGGTACTCGAGAGGCTGAGGCAGGAGAATTTCTTGAACCTGGAAGGTGGAGTTTGCAGTGAGCTGAGATCACACCACTGCACTTCAGCCTGGGTGACAAAGCCAGGCTCTGTCTCAAAANAAAAAAAAAAAAAAAAAAAAAAAAGAAAAAAGAAAAAGAAAAGAAAAGAAAAACAAAGTCCCATAAGTTCCTGCCTTTGTCCATGTCCTCTCTTTCTGGAATACTCTTTAGCCCCAACCTCCATTCTGTGCATTGCTTAAATCTTAATTTCACTGGGGTTCATGCACCCTGAGAAGCCTAGCAATCCTCTAATCCAATTTAGGTATCACTCATCACTTGGCCCCTTCCATAGCAGTGTCACATTCTGTTTTAATAACCCATTCAGAACTCAGCTATAGCTCCTACACACTGCAAGCTGAGAAGACGGGTCCAGATCATCTTCACTTGTATTGAGGGTTCTTGGCAACATTTTATTCAATGACTAATGAATCTATGAGCCATGTATGACAGCTACTGTAACAGGATTAAAGACATACTTTCTGAATGAAGGCTAAGCTGAAAAATTTCTGCTTCTTTCCAATTAGTATATGCAAAAATAATTCTATCTGTAAGTGTATCTAAATTTGCTAAAATATTCCTTTAGTTGACAAATTTCTTTTCACTTCTTTGACAGAATTTGTTTGCTTTTAAAATGTTTTTCCTTTTTCATGACATGTCTAACTAGGATAACTCTGTTGACAAGTAACAAGATTAATGAAAGTATTAGGACAGTACAGATAACATTTTTCCCCCAAATCCTTTTCTGTTCTTATAAATCAGCACCATAATTTATCTTCAGCTTGGCTGTCTCTCCCACTGAATACATCCTTTAAGATTACCTTTTGTCCTATTTATCATTGTATTCCCAGAGCCTAACATATAGCGCTCAGAAAAGTATTTAAAAAGAAAGAAAAAAAAAACAAAATTCAAGTATAGTAAACTTTAAAACCTTTGTTTATTGTAAAATGTAACATGCATGTAGACAAATGCATTAAAAATAAATGTACAACTTTTTAAGGCTTGGGTTTCATTTTACTGTACTTAGAATTAGTAATTTTGTTTGTTGCTATTTCACGGGTGCTGGCAGAAGACATGAAACTTCTGGGTCAGAGACAAAAGTCTTTATTACTCATTGCACAGCAAGCAACTTGATCAGCATATTTGTGCTGGTACCCTTTGCCTGCCAAGACACAGAGGGGCAACACAGAGGGCCCATGTAGATGCCTAAACAAGCAGTAGATTGCGTTACAGAAAAGGAACACTGAGCTTGGTGAATCTGCTGTTTTGTAGCAAGTCAGAAAGTCTGTTCTTTGTCCCACAGGGAGTTGTTACCTCATTCTTCAAAGCTGCTCACTGCAAAAACTACCCTGAGAAATACCATGGTAAAGAGTCACCAGGGTCTTGCATCTCAGGCATACTCAGCAGATATATAGGTGTGTGAGATATCCATGGAAGCGTGTCTTACAGCTTAACACATTATTTTTTAAAATGTTGTGTAACCACAACTCAGGTCGAAAAAATAAATAAAAATAAAATATTTCAAGGATCCCAGAAGTCCTCTACATGTTCTTTCCCAATCACAAATCCTTTTAATTTCCTTGCTTTCATTTATACTCCTACTAATTAAATATACAGCTACATTCAAGGGTTTAATTTTGCTAGATTTTAAGTATACACACAAGTACAGTTATAAAATACATATTATTTTATTTTTGACTTTTTTAATATTGTGTTTGTCAGATTAATCTATATGTTGCACATAGATGTGGTTCTTTCATTTTCACCACTGCATAGTAAATAGTATAGTATTTTTATCACACAGTTCTCCTTCGTCACTAGATTGCTAAGAGATAAAGTTAGAATTTAGTATTAACTTTTATAAATATTTTTCTGCATCTATTGATCACATAAATGTTTCTTCTTTAATCTATTAATGTGGAAAATTATATTGATTGATATTCAAATATGATGACAACCTGACATTTGTGGTATAAACCCAGGTTGATCAACATGTTCTTTTTATAGGTTGCTGGATTTTGCCTAGAAATTTTGTATTCATGTTCATGAATGTGGTTATTCTATAATTTTTTGTTTCTTACTCTCTCTACTATATTGTCCCTCCATATGTCTGCCTACATTTCATTCTGGTTAGTTTCTTTTATACTATATTACTATTCACTAATTTTTGTTTCAACAGTGTCTATTCTGGAGTGAAAACATTTATTGAGTTCTTAATGTTGGTTACTATATTTTTCAGTTTATGAGTTTCTATTTGGTTCTTTTCTAAATTTCTTTGCTAAAATGTTTAAGTTTAGCTCGTTCCCTTCACAACTTTTATAAAGTTAGTGCTGGTTCTCATTTATATTTCCTTCATTCCTCTGGTGACTGCTTATCTTAGCTAGACATTATATTAGAAAAAATTATTCGACAAAAGAGTTTGAGGCTTGGGATAGTATTTTTCTATAGAAAGAGTTAAGTATTTTTTAGATGAAGTCCAGCTCTGATCCCCAGGCTGAGTGCAGCGATGCAGTCTTGGCTCACTGCAACCTCTGACTCTTGGATTCAAGCAATTCTCCTGCCTCAGCCTCCTGAGTAGCTGGGAATATAGGCACGAACCATCAGGCCTGGCTAATTTTTGTATTTTAGTAGAGACAAGGTTTCATCATGTTGGCCAGGGTGGTCTTGAACTTCAGACCCCAAGTGATCCACCTACCTTAGCTTCTCAAAGTGCTGGGATTACAGGTGTGAGCCACCACGCCTGGCAAGAAAGCATTTTCATTTGCTTCTATTGAGACAATACCCTAGAAGCTTTTCAGTGGCAGTGTGATGACCAGTGAGGTTTATCTGAGGCGTGATTTTGCTAATTAAAGCAATACCCTGGAGGTACTAGAATTCCCCATCAATTTCATACAGTCTTAGGGCTTAATATTTTTTAAGTTACCCAGACAATCCATTCAAGGGTTGCTTTACTGATGGTTCACATGTCATCTAAGGAGCAGTGGTTTTGAGCATAAACTCTATTCCTGGGATGCTTTATCAGATACCCCACTTTTGACAGGTCTTGGATTTTACTTTTCACATCCTTTTTAGGATTGGCGAATCCCTTTTCTCACTGTCCTCTAGCAAGACAAAAAGTGATTCAACTCCCCATCAGTTTGGGAAGCCAAGGCAGGAGGATTGCTTGAGGCCAGGAATTTGAACCCAGACTGACCAATATAGTGAGACTCTGTTTCTACAAAAGAAAAATTTTTAAAAATTAGCCAGGAATGGTGATACATGCCTGTAGTCCTGGCTACACCGGAGGCTGAGGCAAGAGGATCATTTGAGCCTGAGAGGTCAAGGCTGCAGTAAGCCTGGGTGACACAGCAAGGCCCTTTCTAAAAAAAAAAAAAAAAAAAGCCAAAAAAATTTAATTGCCTGCCTGAGTCATTTCTCTGAACTTCTTTCTTCACCCCATCTGCTTAGCAATTTGATGGTTTAGAAGACATCTTAAGTATCTTTTTTTTATATTTCTTCCAGATTTTTCAATGATGTTCAGTGGGAGAGTTGGTTAAAATAACCAAGTCCTTTATTGCCAGAGGAGAGAATCTAGAGTACTATTTTAGAGCCCACTTTAAAAAATATATTGATTTTTAATTTTCGAAATTCCCCTCATACTATTTATTGATGAGGCATTTTCACTGATAGAAAAGGAGATATTTTTTCAAAATTGACTAAAACAATATTTGTTATTGGTTGGTATTCTAAAAATTTTATAGTAGAAAATATTTTTAGCTAATAAATTCAACTCACTTTTTAATATATATCTGTATATTTGCTTGTATTATTTACTCCCTTTTCTTTAACTGTGAAGTAAATGTGTCCAGTGAAATACTAAACTTGATTAATAATTTTATTTTATGGATTTTTTCTATAAAGCTGAATATTTAAATATCTTTTAAAATATCTTTGCAGAAAAATGACACATACTAAAATACTCAATAGAAAAAAATTTATGCTTATTTCTTTTGATATTTACATGTGCTTACATGAATATAATCTTTACATAGATATACTCACTATTTACATGCAGATAAATACTGCACTTTTTTCACTTAATATATTTTGTACATACACTTCCATGTGAGTTTTATATTTATAACTTTAATGCATCCTGCCATGCCATGGTTAACAACTGTCCCATTGTTGGATATTTAGGTTGTTTCCTGTGGGATATTTTGCCCCCCATTGTAAATAATGTGGCTATAAACATCATTGTGCAAGAAGTTTTTCCTTTTCTTTTTACTTTTGGATCATTTCCAGAGGGGCATTACTGTATCGAAGAGTGGGTATATTTTTTAGCTCTTGTTGCAAGTGGAACAGTGTAGCCATCTGTGATGGGGGAGTTTACCAATTTCACCAACATAAATTTTCATTTGCTCCTTGAAGTTTGACAGATATAAAGTGGTGTTCCATATTTATTTCCATTCTTTTTATTCATGAGGGTGCATTTTTTCAAGTTACAATTTAAAAATGCTTATCTGCTGACAAAATATTTTTAGATTAGGATATTCTAGAATTTTGACTTAGAAGAAACCTCAAGATATCTTCTAGTTCAGCGTCCTGCTTTATTCTTATGATAACCAGCTTTGAAATGACTAAAGCTCCGGACTCTATCTGGACAGAACACTCCAGCCAGTGCACTGTCCATCATTGTAAGCTACCCACTGGGTCTCCCTCTCAAAATCTCTTTGACAAACTGCCCTTTGTCTTTTATTCCCCACAGGGGCTGATTACAATCCATTTTGACTTGAGGAATGGCAATCTTCTAGTTAAGATTTCCACACTTCCATGGGTCAGAACCCTTTAAGGGAGAGGGAAGACATTCTGTTTGCCAGAGCACTTGACTGTGAGTAACTGAATGTATAGATTGTTCTGGTTATCCCTTGACATGTAACCAGTCACCCCAGAATTTAGTGACATAAAACCACAACCTCGTATATTATCTCTCCTGGTGTCTTGGGTCAGGGCTTTGAGAATGGCCTGGCTGGGCAGTCTCACTCGAAGTCTCTCACATACCATCAGAGGGAGGCAGCTCTCTCTCTTCCTGTGATATCCTCAAGCCTCTCCACATGGCACCCTCTGAGTAAGCTGACTTCTTGCATAGTGAGTAGGGCACCAAAGGAAACTATCCCAAAAGAAACTGGCAGAATGGATGGGCTTTCCTGACCTTGACTCCGAAATCACACAATTGCATCTATTCATCAAAGCAATCACAAAGTCTCACCTAGATTCAGGTGGAGGAGACTTAGATTCCACCACTGGATGGGAAGTGTCAAAAAATTCCTGGACACATTTTTAAACAAAGTAGTAACTTAATGAACTTAATGGTGCTCACAAGACCGTTCATTGTTTATTTTTATTTTCTAGAGACAGGGTCTCACAATGTTTGCCTGAGCTGGTCTTGAACTCCTCGGCTCAAGTGATCTTCCCTCCTCAGCCTCCCAAAGTGCTGGGATTACAAGCTTTGGAGAGACCAAGCAAGGCCCCATTTGTTGCTTAGACCAGTGTTTGGACATAGATATTACTGACAATTGGGGCCAGATAATTTTTTGTTTTTGAAGTAGCAGGGTAGGGTGGGGGTGTCTGGTCCATGCATTATAGGTTACTGATCAGCAGCCCTGGCTTCCACCCACTAGATGTTAATAGCAATACACTACTCCAGCTGCCCCAGAGTGACAACCAAAAATATTCCCAGACATTACTAAATGTCCTCTGAGGGATAAAATTGCATCCAGTTGAGCACCGCTGCACGAAACAAACATGTATTAAGCACATTTCATGTTCATGGCAACGTAAATAAAATTCCTACTCTGAAAAGTAAGTTAAATGCCATCATTTTTCTGGGTGACTTTAGATAAGTCACAGGCAAACAATTCCCTACCTTGTTGGGTCAAGGGGAGGATCAAAGGGGATTGCAAATGAAAAAATATTTTGCAGATTGTAAAAGCATATGTAACATTAAAAAAAAAGGTCAGTACCCTTGGTATGTATCCATTTTTATCATCATTTGTTTATTTAAGTGACCTTCTTAAGGGACTTTTATGGAGTGCCTATCATATACCCACAGAGTGTCAGACCTGGGGAACTGGAGGATTGAGGCAGCCAGTCCCCTTCCAGAAGCTCTTCTTTCCATTTCTAATATCACCTGTACAGGAGAATAGTAGCACCTAGATCCTTAGTGAATGCAAAGTTTACACTTAAAGCAAGGACTTTTTAAGAAAATAGCATCTTTCTTTTTTTAATAAAAGCAAGGGGAAATGTGATGCCACTACCTTCCAAAAGCAATTGTAAGTGTCCTTTTGTGCTTTTGGCTTTTCCTCTAACGTTTTAAGGGCTGAGCCATAAGCCAAACATTGCAGAGCTTAAAACTTTACACAGTGTGTGGTTATTTCCAAGGGCCTACAGCTTCTAAGTTTAGTTGCTTTGTTTTTTGGGGGGAGGGGGCTTTCCAGTTGCACTACTGTCCTTTCAACATGAAGACAATGCTTTTGCAAAATGAGATTTCCTGTGCTGATGTATGTGTTCAAAAGATTCAATGTGACCTATGACCATTTCCCGTTGCCATACACACTGAGTAATGATTAGAAATACTTTAGAGTTTAGAGTCTATTTGCTTAGGTTCAGAGTCAGGGTCTGAGTAACCCCACTTCCTGTTTGTGTGACTTCCTGGAGGGTCCATGGACAGATAATATTTTCTTGGCTTTTGTGGTGTGCTTCTTGTGTGCCTCAGCAAAAAGCAGCAACGTGTCATCCTCCTACCCATTAGACAGCAATTTTCAGAAACTTAAATAGAAACTTGCTCAGGATATACTTTTTATGTTAGAGATGAAAGTGGGGGGTGGGCACAGTGGCTCATGCCTATAAACCTAGCATTTTGGGAGGCTGAGGCAAGTGGATCACTTGAGGTCAAAAGTTTGAGACCAGCCTGGCCAATGTGGTGAAACCTCATCTCTACTAAAAATACAAAAACTAGCCGGGCATGGTGGCGGGCACCTGTAATGCCAGCTACCTTCCTAGCTAAGGTAAGCACCTGTAATGCCAGTGATTCTCCTGCCTCAGTCAGGAACCTGGGAGGCAGAGGTTGTAGTGAGCCAAGATCACACCATTGCACTCCAGCCTGAGCGACAGAGCGAGACTCTGTCTAAAAAAAAAGAGAGAGAGAGAGAGATGAAAGTGTGATAATAAATTGGTATGCCTTATAAAATTTCTCAAGAAGTGTGCCCCCTCAGTAATGCATAATGATTCTAATCGTAAAAACAAGAACAGTCTAAGTATTTACTATTTGTTAGACATTGGGTCTACAGTTTTATATGCATTGTCTGACCGCAATGAGGTAAACGTACACATTATATCTATTTTGCAGTTGGGAAAGCAGTGGCTTATACAAAATAAGAAACTTGCTCAAGGTCACAGAACTATTCAAACCTCAGAGGCCAAGCTCTTAGGCACTATGATATAGTGTTGGCTTTGCTCAGTTAATAGACCTTTCAGTTTAAAAAATGCTGCACATCACAAACTAACACAGAAACAGAAAACCAAACACCACATGTTCCCACTCATAAGTGGGAGCTGAACAATGAGAACACATGGACACACGGAGGGAAACAACACACACTGGGGCCTGTCGGGGGTGTGGGGGAAGGGAGAGCATCAGAATAAATAGCTAATGCATGCAGGGCCTAATACCTAGCTGATGGATTGATAGGTGCAGCAAACCACCATGACACACATTTACCTAGGTAACAAACCTGCACATTCTGCACGTGTCCCAGAGCTTAAAGTAAAATTTAAAAAGAAAAGTTACAGTTGTGAAATTTAAAAAAAGAAAAATGCTTTACATCTATTAATAGTATTTGCATACGTCTGGCATGGCATCACTCCATAATATAGTCAGTCTTCTTTTTAGCGTTCTCCTATAACTAGATTTTTGAAAAAAGTTAAATGTTCTGTCAAATTCTAAATAGAAAATACAGTGTGTTTGTTTGCATGAACATATGTATGTATATATATGCGTATATTTTTAAAATTAATATATATTTTAATTCATTGATGTATATACCTGCACAGTAGCCTGCATTCCAGCATTTTCCTTTGAATCAGTCTAGAACTCTGAGGATTTATTAGTTACTTAACCTGGTCTTTATTAATCTCCTATTACATGCGTAACTTATTGTTAGGTGGAAAGGTGAAGCAATCAGTGTTTATTCAGTAATTGTTATTGAACCATGACCATGTGCAAGGCATTATTCTAAGTACTGGGGAATACATCAGTGAACAAAGCAGACACAGCCCCTCTCTGCCAGGTCAAAGGCAGATTTATCATAAAACAAGTGAAGCTGAGGTTTCAGGGGCCCTCTCTGTGCACTTCGCTTCCTGTGTTTTCACAGTACCAGATATTTTCACTCGACATGCAAGAAGTTAAAGTCACCATCTCTTTTGTATCCCAACACAACATATTTCAACAACAAGAACATCAAAAACAAATTCATTAATTGACTTCATCGATTCAGAGGTTCTGGATGAATCACTGTAAAACAAAGCATGAGGCTTGCTTTACAAACCTCCTATGTTTGAAATGCTGTAGCTCTTATGCAAACTTAGAAAACAGCCCTGTTTTCTAAACATGTGCATGACATTACAAATACGGAGATGTGAAAGTGAAAGGAGCTTCTAGTAACTATGAATAATGATAATTTTAAAAATTCAATTTAGCATGTTAGAAGAAAAAAATGAATTCTATTATTCTCTTTAGAGAATATGACTTAATAAAACTACTGTCTCGTGAAGAGGTGATCAAAAGCTCTAGAGCCCCAAACTAGGAAAAATCGTGTTACCTAAGTGTGTCAGGCAATCAGTTAGATTTCCAGGAAGTACATTACAATAAGAGCTGCAAATGGCATCAAAGGAGTTGGAAGAAAGGTGGGTACAGGCTGGGATGGTTAGAAAAGATCCCAGGCAAAAGTTTGTGGAGAAGTGGTCTGTCAACAGGGATATAATAAAAGAAATACTAACTTCAGTTATGTCTGTTTTTTCTATACATTGCCTCAAGATATGTGAGACGGATCCTGCTAATGAGCAAGTGAGATGACAGGCACTGACTTGTGCAAAATACGCTATTTTGAGAGAGAGAAAGAAGGGGAGAGAGAAAGAAAGAGAAAATTTATCCTTTCACATAGAAGAAATTTAGGAAGAAGTGGAGAAGTAGAAAGTGAATTCATGATGTGGTATTTCTAGTAACTCTTGGGCCAACACACTTTCTTCTGCATTTCACTGTCTTCCTCTCAGCCACTGGGAGACAGCAAGAAATGAGGAATATGCTGTGGGAAACTGCTGGAGATGTCCTCATTATACAGTGGCAGAAAATTCGGCCTAATTGGGTCTTAACAGTTGTGCAGAAAGCACACGGTTTTTACGTAAGGAACTTGGATACTTAGCTGAGCAAATTTTCAAGAAAAATGTTCATGCTGTAGACTGCTTTTTCCCTGCTTGATATAGTAAATTGTGAGAGGAAAGAGAGAACATGAAGGATCAGCACTTCATGATGTGGCAAAATCTCAGCCTATCAGATTGTTTTACATATATGTATGTAAAACATAACACTCAGCATATATATATATGCGTATATATATATGTATATATGTATGTTTTACATATATATATTTTACATATATATGTATCTGTGTATATATATATGCTGAGTGTTATGGGCTGAATGTTTGTGTCACTCCAAAATGCATGTGTCAAAATACAATCCCCAGTGTGATGGCATTTGGAGGTCGCGTTTTTGCAAAGTAATCAGGCCATGAGGATATGTGTATAGGGCTTTCTTCCTGCCTTGTGAGAATGCAGCGAGAAGTCAGCAGCCTAAAACTTGGCAGAAGGCTGTCACCAGAACTGGACCATGCTGCACAATGTTCTTAGACTTCCATCTCCAGGACTGTTAAGAAATAAATTTCTGTTGTTTTCAAGCCACCCAATCGATGGTACTTCGTTGTAACAGCCGTAACTCAGACACTCATTTAGGAGGTCATTGTTCGGAAAGCACGCTCTGAAAGCAAAGGGTGTGGCTAGACATCCTTCTGTGGAACAGATTAGGTATGTGGTTGCTGGATCCTCTCAACCATCTCAGCAGCAATCAGGAACAGAGATGAGGTTATCCAGGAAAGATTTCCTGTGGAGAGCTCTTTTGTTCAGTGGCATGAATGAAGGCTACAAGTTTTTTCAAGAACGTTATCTCAGCGGAAACATTGCCATCGTTGACTGAAGGTGATAAAGGGGCAAAGGCCGGAGGAGCTGTTGAGGGCCCAGAGGCCTATGATGTTGCCATGAGCCTGGAGAACAGAGGACCGAGCAACAGAGGATTATCTTCAGGCCTTGAAATCTAATGGAAAATTTCCTGCTACGTATCAGATTTGTTTAAGATTGGTGATCCTTTTACTTATTCCAATTGCTGCCTTTTGAAATGGAATGTCTATTAGATGCCGCCCCACCATTATATTTTGGAAGTCAATAACTTGTTTTCTAGGTTCACGGGCCTACAGATGGAGAGGGATTTTGCGTGAGGACAGATCATGCCTGGCATCTCACTCACACCAAATTTGGATGATGACATTTGGGACTTTTCAGCTGACAATATTTGGACGAGATTTCGAGCTCAGAGTTAATTGTGTCATGGGTTGAACCATTTGGAAATGTCGAGACACCTTAATGAATGTGTTTTGCATGTGGCGTGAATGTGAATTTTGGGAGGCCAGGTGAACAGAGTGTAGTGGCTCCCCAAAAGATATGTCCATGTCCTAATCACTGGAAGCAGTGATTGGAAAAGGGATTTTACAGAGGTAATTGCTAAGGATCTTGAGATGAGAACGTCCTGGATTATCTGGGTGAGACCTAAATCCAACGACAAATGTTTTTGTAGGAGTGAAGCAGAGGGAGATTTGATACGCGTAAACGGGAGGAGGTGATGTGACCATGGAGATAGAGATAGGAGTGATTCAGACACACATTAAGGCATGCTCACGGCCCCAAGAAGCTAGAAGAAGAAAGAAATGGGTTCTCCTCTGGAGCCTCCAGAGCCTGCCGACGCCTTGATTTTCAACTACTGGCCTCCAGAACTCTGAGAGAATAAACTTCTGTTCTTTTAAACCACAACGTTTGCGGTAATTTGTTACAGCAGCCAGAGGAAACTAATGCATCCATTAAAATGTGTAAAGGGGCAAGAGACCCATAGAGGACTGTCTTTCCTAGCAGATGAGTCCTGTAGTTCCTTTATTTCACCTAAAAGGTTGAATTTTCTTCCTTAGCTTTCCCACAGAATCATTCATACAAAGCCTTTGTGTGTGGAGTGAGCTTTCACCGAGGTGTGGTGAGATTAGGAGGCAAGCCAATGATAGCAATACAAACAGACTCAACTACCGTGGTAGGCGTTCCCGTTCCTGCAAGTTTCCAACACCGCTATGATGCTGGTCATCCTTTCTTTCCCTCTTGTCATTGTTCCTTCCTCCCTCAAAGTCCTGTTCAGTATCCTCCTTAGTGGCCCTGCCTCTTTATTACTGATGCCCTAAAAGTTTTATCTGCACCTCAGTTTATCAAGGATTTTTCCACACAAAGATAGTTTCTTCTAATCGATTGCACCAGAGTAATGGTATTTAAAAAGAACTTTGGGAGATTCGATGTAGTGACGGTGAATACGTGAGGAAGGAGAGAGTTGAGGTTACCAGTAATAAGGGAGGAAGGTAGGATGGGACCAAGAAAACCTGGAATCAGAAAGATTTTGGAATTAGAACCAGTCAGAGCTAGAGATGCAAGGTCTTCAAGGCTTAGAATATGGTCTTATGCATCCAGACATCAAAGTTACAAAGTGAAAGAATTTACCCACTTCAAATGTAAGTAATGAGTGTAAGTAATGAAAATTTCTCATCATTGATTTTAGCAACATCTGTGTAAATTAAGTACAAGAAATTGTTATGGTTATTAAAAAAAACTCCTTGGGAGCAGTAAGGGGCTATTTATATGTAAAATATCATTACAGTCTTAGGAAGTTGAACACAGCCTGGCCTTCATTCTGTACCCCACACTAGAGTGGAGATTCCCTCAGGATGAGGACTGCATTTTGAGTTTCAATGATGACTAACAGTTTCTCCTAGGTGGGAAAATATTCTACTGTGCACTCTTGCTGAGAATTTGTAATGTTTGTGGATGCATTTGAATTTATTTGAATAAAAAAGGATGAGTTTGTTCCTAATACACATGAGATAGATTTGGTTTTTTGTTCATGGCACCAGATAGCAACATTATATCCAAATGGTGGCTTGGATTGACTGGAAAGTTCTAAATAACATTACAAAAACTAATTTCTATTTTTATTTTTAGAGAAGGAAGAAGTGATCTTGTCTTAAGCATCAGGATTTATTGCTTTCTATTATTGTTATTTATTTATTTATTTATTTTATTTTATTTTTTTGAGACGGAGTTTTGCTCTTGTTACCCAGGCTGGAGTGCAATGGCGCGATCTCAGCTCACCGCAACCTCCGTCTCCTGGGTTCAGGCAATTCTTCTGCCTCAGCCTCCTGAGTAGTTGGGATTACAGGCATGCGCCACCATGCCCAGCTAATTTTTTGTATTTTTAGTAGAGACGGGGTTTCACCGTGTTGACCAGGATGGTCTCGATCTCTTGACCTCGTGATCCACCCGCCTCAGCCTCCCAAAATGCTGGGATTACAGGCTTGAGCCACAGCGCCCGGCCTTATTATTGTTATTTTTAAACAATAAGACTTGGATTTGAGTGTGAGGTCATGCTGCCTTTATTGAAGTGAGTAACATATACCTAAGGGTCTTATCGGATAATATAGCTTTTTTTAAACTTTTATTTCAGGTTCAGGGGTACATTTGCAAGTTTTGTTATATAGGTAAATTACACGACACGGGGATTTCGTGTACAGATAATTTTATCACCCTGGTAATAAGCATAGCACCTGATAGGCAGTTTTTCAGTGCTCAGCCTTCTCCCACCCTCCACCCTCAAGTAGGCCCCAGTGTCTAAAGGCCCCAGTGTCTTTCCTTCTGTGTGTCCATGTGTATTCAATATTTATCTCCCACTTACAAGTGAGAAAATGTGGTATTTGGTTTTCTGTTCCTGCATTAGTTTGCTTAGGGTAATGGCCTCCAGCTCCATCCATGTTGCTGAGCAGAACATGATCTCATTCTTTTTTTATTGCTACGTAGTATTCCATGGTGTGTGTGTGTGTGTGTGTGTGTGTGTGTGTGTGTGTATATATATATATATATATATATATATATATATAACATTTTCTTCATCCGCTCTACCATTGATGAGCATTTAGGTTGACTCCATGTCTTTGCTATTGTGAATAACACTGCAAAGAGCATAGGCATGCATGTGCCTTTATGGTAAAACAATTTATAGTCCTTTGGGTATATAGCTAATAATGGGATTGCTGGGTCAAATGATAGTTCTGTTTCAAGTTCTTTGAGAAGTCCACAATGGAAGAACTAATTTATATTCCCACCCGCACTGTATAAGTGATCCCTTTTCTCTACAACCTCCCCAGCATCTGTTATTCTTTTACTTTTTATTAATAGCCATGCTGACTGGTGTGAGATGGTATCTCATTGTGGCTTTTACTTGTATTTCTCTAAAGATGAATGGAGGAGAGCATTTTCTCATATACTTGTTGGCCACATGTATGTCTCCTTTCCTTTGCCCACTTTTTAATGGGGTTGTTTAGTTTTTGGCTTGTAAATTTGCATAAGTTCCATACAGATTCTGGATATTAAACCTTTTTCAGAGGCATAGTTTTCTAATATTATCTCCCACTCTGTAGGTTGTCTGTTTACTCTGTTGATAGTTTCTTTTGCTGTACAGAAACTTTTTAGTTTAATTAGGTCTCACTTGTCAATTTTTGTTTTGCTGTAATTGCTTTTGGCATCTTTTTCATGAAATCCTTGCCAGATCCGATGTCCAGAATGGTATTTCCTAGATTACTTTCCAGGGTTTTATAGTTTTAGGTTTGCATTTAAGTCCTTAAATGTATCTTGAGTTGATTTTTGTGTATGGTGTAAGGAAGGGGTCCAGTATCAATCTGCATATGACTACCCAGTTATCCAAACACCAGTTAGTAAATGGGAAGTCCTTTATCTATTTCTTTTTTTTTTTTGTCAGCTTTGATGAAGATGAGATGCTTGTAAGTGTACAACTTTATTTCTGGGGCTCCCTATTCTGTGCCACTCATCTATGTGTCCATTTTTGTACCAGTACCATGTTTTTTTCATTACTGTAGCCTTGTGGTATAGTTTAAAGTTGGATAATGTGATGCCTTTAACTTTGTTCTTTTTGCTGAGATTGTTTTTGCTATTCAGGCTCTTTTTGATTCCATATGAATTTTAAAATATAGGTTTTTTTCTAATTCTGTGAATAATGTCATTAATAGTTTGATATGAATAGCACTGAATGTATAAATTGGATTGGGAAGTATGACCATTTTAACTATATTGATTCTTCCTAGCCACAAACATGAAATGTTTTTCCATTTGTTTGTATCATCTAGGATTTCTTTCAGAAGTGTTTTATAAGTCTCTGTAGAGATCTTTCACTTCCCTGGTTATCTGTGCTCCTGGGTATTTTATTCTTTTTGTGGCTTTTGTGAATGGTATTATTTTCTTGTTTTGGCCCTCAGCTTGGACGTTATTGGTGTATAGGAATGCTACTGATTTTTGCGTGTTGATCTTGTATTCTGAAACATTGCTGAAGTTGCTTATGAAATCTAGGAGCTTTTGAGCAGACATTATGGCATTTTCTAGGTATAGAATCATATCACCTGCACAGAAATAGTTTGACTTCCTCTCTTTCTATTTGGATGCCTTTTATTTCTTTCTCTTGTGTGATTGCTTTTATGGTAAATAGAAGTGATGAGTTAGCATCTTTGTCTTGTTCTGGTTCTCAAAGGGAATCCTTTCTGCCTTTTCCCATTCAGTATGTTGTTGGCTCTGGGTTTGTCATAGATGGATCTTATTACTTTGAGGTATGTATCTTCAATGCCTAATTTGTTGAGGGTATTTAACATGAAAGGATGTTACATTTTATTGAAAGATTTTTCAGCATCTCTTCACATTATCATGTGGGTTTTGTTTTTAGTTTTGTTTATGTGATGAATCACATTTATTGATTTGTGTATGTTGAACCAACCTTGCATCCCAGGGATAAAGCCTACTTGATCATGGTGGATTAGCTTTTTTTTTTTTTTTTTTGAGACGGAGTTTCGCTCTTGTTACCCAGGCTGGAGTGCAATGGCGCGATCTCGGCTCACCGCAACCTCCGCCTCCTGGGTTCAGGCAATTCTCCTGCCTCAGCCTCCTGAGTAGCTGGGATTACAGGCACGCACCACCATGCCCAGCTAATTTTTTGTAGTTTTAGTAGAGACGGGGTTTCACCATGTTGACCAGGATGGTCTCGATCTCTTGACCTCATGATCCACCCGCCTTGGCCTCCCAAAGTGCTGGGATTACAGGGGTGAGCCACTGCGCCCCGCCGGTGGATTAGCTTTTTGATGTGCTGCTAGATTTGGCTTGCTGGTACTTTATTGAGGATTTTTGCCTCTATGTTCATCAGGGATGTGGGCTTGAAGTTTTCTTTTTTATCATGTCTCTGCCAGGATTTGGTATCAAAATAATGCTGCATTCATAGAATGAGTTAGAAAGAAGTCTCTCCCCCTCAATTTTTTGGAATAGTTTCAGTAAAAGTGGTACCAGCACTTCTCTATACATCTGGTAAAATTCGGCTATGAATCCATCCTATCCTTGGCTTTTTCTGGTTGGTAAGCCTTTTATTACTCATTCAATTTCAAAATTCACTATTGGTCTATTCACACTTTCCATTTCTTCCTGGTTCAATATTAAGAGGTTGCACGTTTCCAGGAATTTATCTATTACTTCTAGGTTTTCTATTTTGTGTGAATAGAGGTGTTCATAATAGACCCTAAGGGTTTTTAATATTTCTGTGAGGTTGCTGATAATATCCCCTTTGTCATTTCTGATTGTGTTTATTTTAATTTCCTCTCTTTTTCTTTATTAATCTAGCTAGCAGTCTATCTTGTTTATTCTTCAAAAAAAAATAGAACTCCTGAATTTGTTGATCTTTTGTAGGGGTTTTTGTATCTCAATTTCATTCAGTTATGCTCTGATTTTGGTTATATCTTTCCTTCTGCTAACTTTGGAGTTGGTTTGCTCTTATTTTTCTAGCTCCCCTACGTAGTTGTGATACTAGGTTGTTAATTTGAGATCTTTCTAACTGTTCCATGTGAGTGGTTAGCACTATCAACTTTCCTCTTAACATTGCTTTAGCTGTGTCCCAGAGAATCTTCTGGTATGTTGTATCTTTGCTTTCATTAGTTTCAAATAATTTCTTGACTTCTGCCTTAATTTCATTGTTTACCCAAAAGTCATTCAGGAGCAGGATGTTTAATTTAGATGTAATTATTTGGTTTTGAGCAATCATCTCAGTCCTGATTTCTATTTTTATTGTGCTGTGGTCTAAGAGTGTGGTTGGTATGATTTTTGTTTTTGTTTTTAATTTGCTGAGAATTGTTTAATGTCTGATTGTGTGGTCAGTGTTAGAGTATGTGCCATGTGCAGATGAGAAGAATGTGTATTCTGTTGTTTTGGGGTAGAAAGTTCTTAGATGTCTATTAGGTCCATTTGGTCAAGTGTCAAATTCAGGTTCTAAAGATCTTTTTAGTGTTCTGCCTCAGTGATCTGTCTAATACTGTCAGTGGGGTGTTGAAGTCTCCCATTATTATTGTGTGACTATCTAAGCCTCCTTTTAGGTCTCTAAGGACTTGTTTTATGAATCTGGGTGCTCCTATGTTGGGTGCATATGTATTAGGGTAGCTAGGTATTCTTGTTGAACCCTTTACATGATGTAATGCCCTTATTTGTCCTTTCTGATTGTTGTTGGTTTAAAGTCTGTTTTGTCTGAAATTAGAATAGCAGCCTCTGCTTTTTTCTGTTCTCTGTTTGCCTGGTAGATTTTTCTCCAACCCTACTTTGAGCCTGTGGGTGTCATCACATGTGAGATGGTTCTCTTGAAGATAGCATACAGCTGGGCCTTGCTTCTTTCTCCAGCCTGTCACTCTGTGCCTTTTAATTGGGGCATTCAGTCCATTTACACTCAAGGTTAACATTGAATTGTGCAGATTTGATCCTATCATCACATTAGCTGACTATAATACAGACTTGATTATATAGTTGCTTTCTACTGTCAATGGTCTGTGTACTTAAGTGTATTTTTGTGGTAGCTACTAACAGTCTTTCCTTTCTGTATCTAGCACTCCCTTAAGGACTTCCTGTAAGGGAGAGGTCTGGTGGTAACTAATTCCCTCAGCATTTGCCTTATCTGAAAAGGATCTTATTTCTCCTTCACTTATGAAGCTTAGTTGGCTGGAAATGAAATTCTTGGTTGGAAAATCATTTGCTTAAGAGTGCTGAATATAGGCCCCAAATCTCTTCTGGCTTGTAGTGTTTCTGCTAGTAAGGTTCGTTACTAGCCTGATGGGGCTCCCTTTATAGGTAACCTAGCCCTTCTTTCTAGATACCTTAAACATTTGCTCTTTCTTTTCAACTTTGGAGAATCCAATGACTTTGTGTCTTGGGAATGATCGTTTTGTCTGGTATCTTGCAGGGGTTCTCTGCATTTCCTGAATTTAAATGTTGGCCTCTGAAATGAGGTTGGAGAAATGTTCTTGGATGATATCCTCAAATATGTTTTCCAAGTTGCTTTCTTTCTTTCTCATTCTTTCAGGGACACCAATAAATCATAGATTTGGTCCCTTTCCATAATCCCATATTTCTTGGAAGTTTTGTTCATTATTTTTTATTCTTTTTTTAAATTTTTATCTGAGTTAATTCGGAAAACTGGTCTTTGAGCTCTGAAATTTTTTCATCATCTTGGTCTGTTCTGCAGTTAATGCTTATGATTGTATTATGAAATTCTTGAAGTGACTTTTTCAGCTCTATCAGATGAATTTCTTTCTTTCTTGATATAGTCACTTTGTCTTTCAGCTCCTGTATTATTTCATTGTATTCCTGAGATTCCTTGGATTGGGTTTGACTTTCTCCTGAACCTTAATGTTCTTCATTCCTATTCATATTCTGAGTTCCAGTTCTGCCATTTCAGCCACTTCAGCCTGGTTAAGGACCTTTTCTGCGGAGCTAGTGTTGCTGTTTGGAAGTAAGAAGACATTCTGGCTTTATGAGTTGTCAGAGTTCATTGGCTGTTTCTTTGTCATCTGTGTGGGCTGATGTTCCTTCAGTCTTTGAAATTGCTACTTTTTGGATGTGTTGTTTTTTTGCTTTTATCTTCTTTGATGCCCTTGGAGGGTGTGATTGTGGTGTAAGGTGGGTCAGTTGAGTGGCATTGTCTCTGTGATTATAGAGGATCAAGGCTAAGTCCTGCCCTCCTGGGCTGCGTACTCTAACTCTGAGGAACTGGTGCTAGGCCCCTGGGTTTGTTCTCTGGTCCCTCAAGTTTAGGAATCTGCTCACTGGAGAGGCCAAAGCATTCACAGTCTGTTGTCCACAACACTCTGATAGGTAGTGCTAGCCAAAGTTCTTCATTGGGGTGGTGGCAGCAGGATCCATGCTCACTGTTGTATGACAGCAGCTGTCTCAGCATGGCCTGGTGCACATGCATCAGCTGGGTTAGGGCCGCCGAAGGAGCAAGGCAGCAGCATTCCTACATGAGCTCCCGCTGGTGGTGCATGGTAGCAGCACTGCAGGGGTAACATTCCAGCGAGGATGAGGCTGCCAGTATTTCTGTGTGCATTCATGCCAGCATAGGAGGGTGTCCACATATCAGCCGGGGATATGGTAGGGTGAGCATGCACTGGCAGGGCAGGGGAGACAAGATTTTCTGGCAGCTGTAGGCCAGCAAAGCAGTGGTGGGGGGATATGGAGGGGTGTGGGGTGTGCACAAGTGTGTGCTGGCAAAGTGGTGGGAAGAGGCGGCGGTCAGGGGAGGCTGCAGGTAAATTGTTATACATCGGCAGGGGCTGTTCTGCTGGAGCCCTCTGATGGCCAGGCATGGTCTGCCAGTGCAGGAGCTTTGATGAGGTGCCCTAGGAAGCACTCTGGTTGGGCATCTGAAGCTACTCTGGAAGCCACCGTGGTCAGGCTGGAGCTCCAGAGAGGCCAGCAGACAGGAGATGCTCAGATTGGACTGGCCCCATCCCGCAGGCTAGACTGCCCTGCTCTGTCCAGGTCCAGCAGTCACCCTAAGGCCAAAGTCTCCTATAGGAGTGTGGCAAGCCTTGAAGGATGGGCGTCCTTGGTCATGATCTGCTGTTGTCAAACCCTCTGTGCTCCACACTGGCTGGAATCCTGCCTCTGCCACCTCTCTAAGCAGCTCTCTTTGTATCAGCTCAGGTGTCCCTGCGTGTTGCGAGTTCTGTTGCTAGGTGCCAGAGGTCCGTGGCAGGAACAGGCCACTCCTCACCTGTTCAACTCTCCCCTGAAGCTGCTGGGGGCCAGGAAGGAGTCCTGGTACTGGGCAGCCCCGGGAAGAGTTCCTAGCTTTCTCCCTTTCAGCCCAGCATCTGCGTCCTCCCTCTTCCATTCTCAGTGCCTTCCCTGCAAAGACCTGTTCAGAGTGTGTGCCAGCCTTCCCAATGCCCTGGTCTCTCGGCGGCAGAGGTTTCTCCTGGCTGCCTCCAGTCAGCCACTTGGCTCCTGTCTTGATATAGTTTTTGAATAACACAAAGAGGATTCTAGAAAAGATGTAAAAATATTTGTAGAAATTACATTTATTCTTGAAGAGGACATATCTAAAATTAGTGAAATGCCCTTAAAAACATTTTGTTTTTTAGGCTGGGCGTGATGACTCATGCCTGTAAATTCCAGCACATTTGGGAGGCCAAGGCAGGTGGATCACCTGAGGTCAGGACTTTGAGACCAGCATGACTAATATGGTGAAACCTCATCTTTACTAAAAATACAAAAATTAGCAGGGGATGATGGTGCATGCCTGTAATCCCAGCTACTCTGAGATAGGAGAATCGCTGGAACCCAGGAGGCAGAGGTTGTAGTGAGCTGAGATCACACCACTGCACGCCAGCCTTGTTGACAGAGAGAGACTCTGTCTATAAATAAATAAATAAAACATTTTGTTTTTAAAATGAAAATAAGGGTACCTTATAAATTAATTTTAAAATAAGTTGAATCATTTAAGATGATTCAATGATTTATCAAACCATTTAAAAAATTATTCAATGATTTGTTAAACCACAAAGGATAAAAGAAGTAATTCATATACAATAAGCAACCTCATTATTTTTTTATCTTGAGCAAAATATATAAATTAGTTACCCATGGTCACCTGCGGCCTAAATATATTAAATGGAAAATTCCAAAAATAAACAAGTCCTAAGTTTAAAATTGGGTATCTTTCTGAGTAGTATGACAAAATCTCACTCCATCCTGCCCGGAATGTCAATCATCCCTTTGTCCAGCATTCTGTCCATGTCCCCAGCCCATTAGTCATGTAGGAGCCATCTTGGTTATCAGATCAACAGTCATGGCATTGCAGGGCTTGTGTCTCAGTCACCCTTTTATTTGTTTGTTTGTTTGTTTTGAGATGGAGTCTTGCTCTGTGGTACAGGTTGGAATGCAGTGGCACGATCTCAACTTACTGCAACCTCGACGTATCGGGTTCAGGCGATTCTCCTGCCTCACCCTCCCAAGTAGCTGGGATTACAGGCATGTGCCGCCATGCTCAGCTAATTTTTGTATTTTTAGTAGAGTTGGGGTTTCACCATGTTGGCCAGGCTGGTCTTGAACTCCTGACCTCAGGTGAGATCCACCCGCCTCGGCCCCACAAAGTGCTGGGATTACAGGCGTGAGCCACCGCACCCAGCCAGGTCACCCTTATTTTACTTCCTAATGGCCCCAAAGTGCAAGCGTAGTAATGCTGGCATATCGTTATAATTGTTCTATTTTATTATTAGTTATTGTTTTTAATCTCTTATTGTGTCTAATTTTGTAAGTTCAATGTTATTGTAGGTATGTATACATGGGAAAAACCAGTATATACCATATACAGTTTGGTATTATCTATGGTTTTAGGCATCTACTTCGGGGCAGAGTCTTAGAACACATCCCCTGAGGATAAGAGAGGATTGATGTAATTATCATTCCTGCACTAAGAACAGAGTTTACCACATCATAAATACTCAAAAAGTTTACTGAGTGAACAAAAAATAAATAGGAAAATAAAATCTGTTTATTAACTGTGTATATAAATTCATTAGTTTCGTACTATGGACAGTTTTGAATAGAGGGAGGAAAACCGTAGAATCATGGAGAAAACATCACAAGTTATCATACAGTTATGAACAAGTTTATACAAAAGACTTATTACAAACATAGAATTCCATGGACTTGGAAGTGTTATTATGTGACCATTTAAGTTACTGAGACTAAAGATGTTTGTAACCATTGCATTTTTAAGTCTATAGGCATAAATGCAGGGATCCAGTTCTTAGGACATCCCTAGCAAATGAAAGTCAGAGTCAAATCCAGCCCAATGGGCCAGAGTTTCCCTTTTTATATTATAAATGACATATTTATGTGACAATAAGATTAGACACTGCAAATAAGGTTGAAATAAAATACTTCATGCTTATAGTACTGCTAGTCTAGGGTAAGAGAAGTAATTTGCTTTCTTCCTTTTTTATCCTGATTTTTTTCTTTTTTGAGATAGAGTTATCCTCTGTTGCCCAGGCTGGAGTGTAGTGGCTTGATGTTGATTCACTGCAACCTCCACCTCCTGGGTTCAAATGATTCTTCTGCCTCAGCCTCCCTAGTAGCTGGGACTACAGGTATGCACCACCATACCTGGCTAATTTTTGTATTTTTAGTAGAGATGGAGTTTCACTTAATTGGCCAGGCTGGTCTCGAACTCCTGACCTCGGGTGATCCACCCACCTTGGCCTCCCAAAGTGGTGGGATTACAGGCAAGAGCCATCGCATCCAACCTTTTTATCCTGGTTCTTTTTGGTTGCAAGTGTATTATAATACCCTAAAGGAAAATTTAAAAGCAGCTCCATTACACTCACAATTGTACTGTTTGCTGTGTTAATATTCACATATATTTTTACCTTGTTCTTCTATTCTGAATATCATTTTTGTATGTTATTTTCATTAAACACTTTCATCCTCTTCACAATTGCTGTTTTTTTTAATGGCAGGATAAAATTCCATCTAGTTTGTATGTTACCATTTGCATATTCACTTCCCTAATCTAGGATATTCAGATAATTTTAATGGTGGTTATTAATAACTGATTTTTTTAGATTGCTAGAAATCATTAAAGCTGTTTAATATACACAAAGTGTGTTTTCTTAGGCCACCTAAGACTGAGATATGTTGTAAAACACAAAACTGTTATTAACAAAATAGAACTTCTATGGCCCAGCCACCTACTTAAACACATGGAGAGCCTAAGTGCCTAAACACTGTGTTTTCATTCTTCAGGATAGAGAACATTCTCCCAGACTCCTGAAATGGTTCTCCTAGAAACCTGTGCTGTCTGTAATTGTGTCCTCTGTATCCTAATCCCGGCCTTCAGCATGCCCCAGTTGCTCACTGTCCTCTGCCCTCTCTGCTGTCAATTCTTCTGCAGTTACTGATGACCAGTCCCTTAGGCACAGGAGAAATGTATTCCACCTTTTTAAAGCAATGACACTCTGTGCTCATAGTTCATAGAGACAGGCCTTGCAGTGCTTATGTTTTTGTTCAATATTTAGTGGAGACATTGTTCCCCTCAGAAGTGCAGCATGCATCTTCAGGAATGGGCCACATTGCAATCTGAGAGGCTACATCAAAACCACCTCTCTTTTCCCAAGTCCACCTCTTGCTTCTGGCCTTTACTCTCTTCTCATAACCTGAACTTCTTCTGTGTATGTCCCTGGGCACCTTTTGCCAATGAGTCCCTTCTATGAAAAACCTACCGCCCCCTCCCTCCGCTGCTTCAGTATATATAGATATGCTCAAATTTGCATTGACTACAAAAGTTAGACCCTTTTTTGCAACTCTTTACTACAAAATGCATCCTTCAGTTCTGACACTGGTATCATAGACACCAATAAGCTTCACTTGTCAAATTTTTGTGGTTGAATAGAAAATGACATGTTTTGTTTTATATATTTATTTATTTATGCCCTTGTTGTTAAAAGACTTTTTCCTTTCTGAGTTTGGCTGCATTTTTTTTTGAGACAGGGTCTCACTCTGTTGCCTAGGCTAAAGTACAGTGACATAATCACAGCTCACTGCAGCCTTGAACTCCTGGGCTCAAATGATCTTCCTGCCTTAGTTTCCTATTGAGATTACAAGTGTGAACCACCATGCCCAGCCTTCACTACATTTTGAGAACAAAAATAGGTTAGCTATATCCAATCCCCAATCATATATTTCTCTTTTGAATTATAAGTTAAAAATTAGGCTTCAGAAGAAAGTAGGAGAATAAATTTCATATTTACTAAAATTAATTCTTAATTTATTATTTCCAAAAAACTTATTTCAGAGATGGTCAGGAATCTTCAGGAAAGGAGGCTCTGTAAATTTTTGTTTGTTTGATTTTGAGACAGAGCTTTTGTCACTCAGTCTGGAGCGCAGTGGCATCATCACGGCTCTCTGCAGCCTGGACTTCCTGAACTCAAGCAATGCTCCCATCTCAGCCTCCCAAGTAGCTGGGACTACAGGCCTGCACCACCATGCCCACCCAATTGTCTGTTTTTTGTAGAGATGAGGTCTCATTGTGCTGCCAAGGATGGTCTTGCCCTCCTGGATTCAAGCTATCCTCCTGCCTCAGACTCCAAGAAGAATAAGAAACGTACATTGGTTAACTTGTGCTTAACTATCTGGTTTACCTATGGATATTAAAATGGCAAGCAGCCAGTTGTAATCTAACTTGTGCTTAACTATCTGGTTTACCTATGGATATTAAAATGGCAAGCAGCCAGTTGTAATCTAGGACGAAACTCTATCCCCTCTTTATTGTGAAAATAGAGGAAGCCAGCTAACCCTGCATGAGATGAAATGTTTGTACTTGGTGTAAGCTTTGGTGAGATTTACTGGAATACTTTGGCCTGGTTACTGTCAACACATGTATAATGAGGTCACCTTTGTTGAATATGTTGAGTTTGCTGTGCTATTGCTGCATTCCCAGGCTTTCACGTGAGGACAAAGAAGGAAGATTTATACTCTCGGTGTTAATAGGCTCTTGGCAAAGTCCAAGTCAGTTGAAGTCTCACTGCATCTAACAGAGAACTGGGAATGTATATATTAATGAAGCAACCTGTGACGTTCTGCGCCAGACTTTTCACCATTGCCATGCTCTTCTCTTTCACACCCTATGCCTGTTTAACACAGTGTTCCCAGTCCCTGGGATATACTTTGCCTTCCTCTTGATGTAGTGGATTCCAGTTTGTCCTCCAAGATCCAGATTAATTGTCACCTCCTCCGTGAAACCTTTGAACTTAGATTTACCCTCTTCTTGATACTGAGCTCTTTTTACCACTCTTTATTTTAATACTTATACATTTTGATGCCATTTTTAAAGTAAAATTACCATAATGGAAATGCAAAGAGAGCAGGGAGAGTTTAGTTTTGTTTATCTGCAGTATCCCAGGACCTTAAAAAATGCCTGGTAAAAAGGTATAAACATTTGTTGAATGAACCATTTTCTTAGTATGTATAGACGCATGAGCATGGTTGGGAGCAAAAACAAGATGAACTAAATATGGTTCTTGTTATCCATATGATCCAGCTGAGCTATGAGGACAGACATCAAAAGTTATAGGCGCTGGGATTGCAAAGAAGAAATAGATGTTGAATAAGACAGAATACTTCCATAAAATTTTTATAAGCTATTTAGATATCATATGCCAAGTGTGAAATGATGACAGATATTTGAGTTGTAAATAAATATTAAGAGAAAAAGTATAGAGAATTGAGATTGTCCAGATTTATCAAAAGAGACAAGGTATAAAGGGAAGAACTTAAGTAGCAGAAAAGAGATTTAGTCCTTTTCAGCATTAGGTATTTTAAGAAGAGATTTGGTATCAATGGAATGAAGGGATGGTGATAAAGAAGGACGTGCTTTGGGAGGAAAAATGAGCAGATTGTTTATAAATAGAAATTCTGGACAATAAAGTTGCAAAGATGAGCCAAACCTAGACTCAGAGTGGGTGACATTGTGCAAGAAAGACATTTAGCCTTCATGAGTTTCAGTTTACAAATTTACTTATTTGTGATTTGTTAATGATAGCTAGGTTTTGTTGTTTCACAGGATCGTTGTGGCACTCAAATGAGTCAGGATGATTCTGA
Organism: Cebus imitator; assembly: GCF_001604975.1. Lineage (NCBI taxonomy): Eukaryota > Metazoa > Chordata > Mammalia > Primates > Cebidae > Cebus > Cebus imitator. The sequence goes on from NW_016107395.1 coordinate 7,973,248, forward strand.
CATAGACAGGCACAGATAAGCATTAAGAAGCAGTCGGATGCAAGTTGAAATAAACATTATAATTTAAGTAGAGGAAAAAATACTGAAAGGAAATACATCTGAATTAACTGTACTTGTAGTAGAATGAAAGGATTATGAATGATTTTTCCCTCTAGTTTTCTCTATATTCCAAATCATCATTGAAGAACATATAATAATTAAAATGCATTTTATTCAACAAATATTAACCTAGCTGCCGAGAAAATAAGAGTGAATACAAGAAACAAGGTTTGATTTCTCAAGGAGCTTACATTTTAGTAGGCAGAGACAGGTACAAAATAATGTGGATATACAAGATAATTTTGGATAATAATACTCCAGTAGTGATACAGTGATGAAGAAATGTGTTGCTGCTACACAGATGGGCCAGGGAGAGCAAAGACTTATTTGAGCAAAGTCCTACATTCCATGTTGGGGGAGGATGTTACAGGCAATGGAACAGGCAGCTGCAAAGCACATAAGCAGAATGAGCTGCATGTGTCCAAACAACAGAAGGAAAGTGAGTGTGGCTGGAACACAGGGAGGAAGGAGGAGGGAGGTGAGCAGTGAGGTCAGAAAGATACACCAGGACTCGGTCATGAAGTACCTTTGAATGCACAGTGAGGAAATTGGATTTTATTCTCAGTTCAATGGCAAGACATAAGTTGTTAATAATATGCATACATATGCACATCTAGTAACACATGTATGCCTATATATGTGATAAAAGTTGAACTGCTGAATGATAAAATGAACTCCATCATGATTTCTTGTGATTACGTGTTCTGCCCAGGTCTAATGAATGGGAGAAAATGAGGTCATTGTATGTACAGTCACATATGTCCTTTCCAGCATTAGGTATTTTAAAAGTGGAAGCAGTTGGGCATCATCTCCCCATGCTGGTGTGTTCCATGATTGACAACATATTCAAATAGCATTTATTAAGCTCTGCACAATGGAGTGAAGATAAATTGTTGATTGAAGACACCAGTATTCTGAATGCCAATTCTGGCCCTCTGCTTAATTTGCTATGTTACTTTCTTTTGTATTCTTTTATTATTCAAAAATAAAAAGGAGCAATGTGCATATGAAAAATAGATGTTAAGGAGAAATTTGCAGATGTTAAGCTTTGTGGATTTTGCTACAGCGTATTTCAAAATGAGTATTTGTATTTCTCTTCATGGCAGCCCATTATTGCTAAGAAATAAAGAGCTGAACTCCTTGTATGGACAAATCTCTGGTAGAGTGATTTTGGCACTTAGAGAGGCGCATTAACTACTTTAAGTCCCCAGTGTTTCATCATTGACTTCATTATCCTTATGGAGCACTCTACAGTGTCTGCTCCCAGAAATGCAGAGGCACAATGGAAGAGCAAGCCTTTTGCTTCTGGCCTGTCAGTGCCCAAAACAATAGACATGAAATACTTGCAATGCTGCCTAGAAAGTAGGACTTTCCTTTGGGAAAGCACGTGTTAATAGAACTTTGATGTCAGTTTTAAAGAGTCCATTCTGTCTTCAGTGTCTGAAAAGGTAAATATTGATCTTAAGCAACATAAGCATATTCTCATCTCCAGAGAGAGCATTAATATCTACACAACCTTCTTTCTGTAGGATGAAGAGCTAGCAGCATGAATGCTGTCAGTGCCAGACAGAAAATCGTGATTAGCCTTATTCCTCTCCTTCATTCCCATTCCATCAGAAATAAGAGCTTTCAAAAAAAAGAGTCTATCAAGGCATTATCTGCCTTGGTCTATGTTCTGTTTTTTGAAATCATTAGCATTTCTCAATCATTCAGCAAGAAGCATCAAAAACAAAACCACTTTTGACAGTTCCCACTGGAATAAAAAAGATATGACACAGATCCTTACATTTTCATCCTCAAAAATGATAATAATCCCTCCCGAAAGAAAATGGTACAATTTTCAAGGAGCTGTGATTTTCTATTTCCTCTGATGTAGTTATCAATGCCTTTTCAACAGATGCTTCATACAGAGTCCAGGTCAAGATATTCACGATGATTCAGAAGAAATAGATGATACCCTTCAGACCCTGCTCTTGGGTGGCTTAGAGTCTTGTGGTTTGGGAAAGACAAATAGAACTCAAATTACTTGAGAATACTTAGAGGTAATTTAATGGCTTTAAGTCTTGTGTTCAAATTTTGCCTTCATCCTTACCTCTTTCCAGCTGTGAGATACACTTATCCCCTGGAACCTCAAAATTCTCTGCAAAACAAAGATAGTGTTAGTAACTATCTCCTAGGGTTGCCAGGAAGATTGATAAGATAATGAATCATGCATATAAAGTATTTAGCTTGGTGCCAGACCTCCAATAAGTACTTAAAAAGCTGTAGTTATTTTTACTTGGTAAAGGTTGATAAGTAATAATTGTTAGGTCCAGCAAGTTTTCTTCCAAGGGGGCTTTGAGAATTATATGACACACTTATATTCATGAATTGTAAATATGTACCGTTTCATATTTTCTTAACAGGCATTTTAAATTGTTGCTTGGCATACAATGTGGGTCTCCCAGAAGCAAAAATATTTTCCGGTCCTTCAAGTGAACAGTTTGGCTACGCGGTGCAGCAGTTTATAAATCCAAAAGGCAACTGGTAAGAATATTCTCTTCTTTATGGTTTCAATAAAAATACAAAATAAATTTCATATTTGACTTCAATTGCTTTTTCAAATTGGTGCCTGACTGTACTATAAATGGGCAGCCCTCAAATATCCTTAAATGAACAATCTTTCTTTGAGAGTTGACAATGCAGGCTGATCATTAATGGGACGGTATAATGGTTCATTTTTTAAACCTAGATAGAAAATTTTCTCTATTTGAAAGCAAATTTATAATACCAGTTTTGACCATTTAATACATAGGTAGGTAGACTGATAGATAGAATGATAGATTTGTATTCATTTCTTATCATGTAAACTGACATTCATTAAACTTTGTAAATCATCACCTAGTTATTAATGCTATCTCTGAGTCATTTCTAAATTGTAGAATTGTTACCTAATTTCTTTTTTTTAGCAAGGTTTTGTCTACTTGCTTCATTCTAAAGTTAGCCTTCTCCCTTCGATGTGGTAAAGGGTCCTCACAAACATCAATGCAAAATGTACAAAGGTGACTTTCTTTAGCGTATTAACACCTTTCATTTTTGCCCCAAAGTGCCCCCAGTTTTTTCATGCTGTGTGATGGTTACATTCTCAAACCATGGCTGTTCTACCCAGGTGAAAAACAACCACCTCGGTGGAGATGGAAGTATAGATTCACATAATAATAATGCAAATGAACCCTGAGAGATGAGATAATTGGAAAGGTGTGTTGGGAAGTCGAGCTGCAGCTCCTGCTCTGCCAGAGTTAATGCATACTTGTGGACACGAGTCCTGCCACGGGGACCCCATCTCCTTGTTGTAGCAGCAGGCTCCAGACCATCCCCACTCACCCTGGAACTTCAGATTCTGAATCTGCTTTCTAGAGCTCTTTTCAAAGCTTAAAGAGGCTGTTGGCTTATCACATAAGAACTGTAATGTATGGATTACAAGCAGTGGCTCACACTTGTCATCCCAGTGCTTTGGGAAACTGAGGTTGGAGGATCACTTGATCCTCGGAGTTAGAGAACACCTGGGCAATATAATGAGACCTCATCTCTGTTAAAAATCGAAGAAGCAGCTGGGTATAGAGGTGAATGCCTGCAGTCCCAGCTACTCGGGAAGCTGAGGTGGGAGGATGGCTTGAGCCCAGGAGTTTGAGGCTGCGTTGATCTACGTCAGCAACACTGCAAGCCAGCCTGAATGACAGTGAGATCCTGTCTCAAAAAAAAAAAAAAAGGAAAAACCATAACTGTAATTCATAACCCTGTTTTCTATGTGAACTTCTGTTTGATACTCTAAACAATTGAATTCAAATAAAGGTTCAGGGTCACATGTTGGGGCATATCTGTCTGTTTGATGAGGAAACAAAATGAAATCATCCCCTGAGAGGGCGGCATTTCTCATGAGACATCTTGAGGGATGTGAATCGTGAGTTGGGTTTTAAGCAGTGGGGATGAAGAGGCTGGAGGTGATATTAACTAATGTGAGGAGACCTGGAAAGCAATGCAGGTAGAGACAGTTTGTCAATCATCTTGGAAGGATAGAACATCTGGTTGGAAACCAAAGATTAGCAATTACTATAACCATTTGGGATACGAGAAAGGGTTGCATGTGTAACAATTATCAGATGAAGCTTTGATAATCATAAAGTGATGAGGATGCTCGAAAGATGATATGGTTGGCATATTTTGACCTTGGGACCTAGCAGATGAAGTAGCTATGACCCACAGTTCAGCCCTAATTATTTTCCTCAGACTGCTATGTTAAACAATACATTCAACATCTCCACTTTAATGCCTCATAGACGTTCCAAACTTAACTGAGAGAACACAGTATCTGAGTTTTTGCGCAAGCTAATGAGGCCCAAAATCTTTGACTTGTCTTCTTCCTCCTCTCCTATATCTTATCCATGAGCCAGTCCTGTTAATCCTATCACCAAAATACTGATTATACCTGGCCGTTCCTCACTGTCTCTCCTGCTGCCACCTGATGGGAGCCAACACAGCTCTTACAGACACCCCTGCAGCTGCTTCTCCGCCTGCCTTCGGCTTCCCTTCCTGCCAGGTTTATTCTGCTCTCTGCTCCAGCCAGTGTGAACTGTTAAAAACACAGCTCAGCTGGGAAGAGTGGCTCACGTCTGTAGTCCCAGCACTTTGGGAGGCTGAGGCAAGTGGTTCACTTGAGGCCAGAAGTTCAAGACCAGCCTGGTCAACATGCCGAAACCCCATCTCTACTAAAAATACAAAAGTTAGCCAGGTGTGGTGGCGGGCACCTGTAATCCCAGTTACTTGGAAGGCTGAGGCACGAGAATCGCTTGAACCTGGGAGGCAGAGTTTACAGTGAGCCGAGATCACGCCACTGCACTCCAGCCTGGGTGACAGCAAGACTCCATCTCAAAAAACTAACAAACCACAGCTCACTCCCTAGATTAAAATTCCTTGAAGGATGCTCTGTAATTGGGTGTCAGCCTATTTCTCCTATTACCATGTTTTACCCCTTCTCCTTTGCTTTCTATGCTCCACGGACCATGTCTTTTGTCTGTTCCTTGCATATATCTATCTCATTTCTGCTTCAAAGCTTTTGCGCATTCTTTTCTCCTGCCTGGAAGAGTCTTCCCCAAGATCATCACTTATATGATTGGTTTTTATCTTTCAGTGTCAGCTCAAATGTCTCCTCCTCACAGACCTGTCAGAACAGCCTTATCTGTATAGCACTTGACTGCTCTCTGAGTTGCTCTAGCCTTACAGATGGATTTATTTTCTAACAGTTGGTACTATCTTAAATGGCCTATACTTGTTTATATACTCATTATTGGTCTCCTGCCAGTGTCTCTGAGTTCATGGACACTGTTTTGTGGACTGCTGTGTTCTCAGCACCCAGAGTGATACCTGGCACGGAGTAAGGGATCAATAATTATTTGTTAAATGCTAAATGGAAGTGCTAATTCTAAATGATTCATCCCAAGTGCTATACAAAGTGAACTACAGTAGACTGACTTAGGAAGTATGTGCTGAAAGGGAGCTTCAGAGGAACTCCACTGTTCTACTTCATAGACATGGCCTAGCTGAGGACATCTGGCACTGAATTTGAAGTGAGTCTTTTAAGTAACAGCTTTCCTGAGCAGAGTAAATCTAATAGAAAGAGCCACCACCAGTAATAGACATTATCAAAGTTGATGAGCCTTTCAAGGATTGTAAGGGAACTCAACTGCTGGCCATGCTGCAGGCTGGAAGTTAAGACCAAAAGGGGCACAGAGTCGAGAGGATCCCACCAGGAAGAGTGCTGGGAATGTGAGAGGCAGCCATATCTCTTTTCTCTATCCAGGATTCCCTCTAAGTATCCAAGACATTGTTAAAAGGCAAGTCTATTTGCAGTTTATGGTAAGATTCTAGTGCTGGTAAGAAGAGGGACACTGGACATTTCTAAATCCTGCCTTGACCTTCTCACGACATCCCTGAAAGAGGTACCAACACAGGACAATACGTCTGTGGAGCAAGGTGCCAGTTTATTATCGGCTGGGCTGGTGCTTTGAACTCCAGTATTGAGCTTTCCAGCAAGGTGTAGCACTGAGTGTAGGCTCAAGGCCTAACTACCAGGTGATACAAGCAAACCCCACCATGCAACTGTCTGACCTGAAGGGCTGAACCATATGGAAGTGAGAAATAGGAAGGACAGAGAACAAAAATTGTCCAGGCAAGCCTGTCTGGGTCCTTTCATTGATCTGGTCTTATGAAGCAAAGAAACAAGAGAGGCAAAACCATGGGCATGATCTTCTAAACTGTGTGAGGTGCAGAAAGTGCAAAGCATAGTTGTTGGCCTTAAGGAGTGTGGAGCAGAGTCAATGAGGGAAGATTTATATGCAGAATAGGCAACTTTGAATAATACAGAAGACATCACTCCATGTAAACCCCTTGGAGTTCACAGTGTTTGTTTTCTTTTAGTGTCACTAGCTGTATTAACTTAATATTGAGAGCTCATTTTTTTCCCAAGGCCTGGATCATTAGAGAGACAAGGTTTTCTCATGCCCTCTGTCATTTGCCCAGCCCTGCCAAGGTGCCTTGCCACTGAGGGCTGTGGCCAGGATCCAGGTGGGTTGGTTATCCCAAGACAGGGTTACAGTGGGCCACATTAGGACAAGCAGTCTTCACAACTCTCAAGCTCAAGGAAAAGTATATGAAACTTGGAACCCAGCATTGCCTGTTTGTTTTGACGATGGGCCCTGTGCCCTTCTCTACTCCTAATTTATGACAATTGCATAGGCATTATGGAAGTAGCAGATGTGGGAAGGGCTGTTTAAACATTAACTTTCCTTCTGATACTAATCAAGTTAGCTTTGGGCACAGAAAGTGGTATGACCGTGAATTCCCTTAACAAATCATTGAGTCCTTTTTCCATGGATTTATCATATAGTATGTGTATGCACATGTGTGCACACCACACACACATACACACACACACACACACACACACACACACAAATTTGTTTTCTTTATTCCCCTACTGTTTATTCTGAAGCTATCATTTTGGTACTTTTTTCTTTTTTTTAATTTTTTTTTTTTTAGTAAAAAGATGGGGTTTCACCATGTTGGTCGGGCTGGTTTTGAAATCCCAATCTCAAGTGATCCGCCCGCCTTGGCCTCCAAAGTGCTTGGATTACAGGCATGAGCCACCATGCCTGGCCTTGGTACCTTTTTCTTCTGCTTACTTTGACTTTCTTTATAATCTGTCTATCTAAACCCTGACTTCACACCTTTCCCTCAGACAACTCATTGAAGACTCCAGTCTGAGTATCCTTAAATCACACTCTGTTATTTTTAAAGTACAATTTTAGCTCTTTCATGTGAGCCATGTTTCTAAGAATTTATAGGCATATTTACACCAGGATCTACCAGATTTTAACAAACTCATTTTAACTCTTGTGCTAGTTTCGTTTATGAGATTTTTATTGCACTATGAACGTCAACTCTAGAAACAGTGGTGATATGACTTTGACAATTCTGGAGACTTTTTAACAGTCTCAAGTGAGCTGGATAATTTTAAAGCGAGCTGCCCTCCCAAGCAGAGTACCTGAGCAGCCCCCTGGCTGTCAGTAATGTTGTGGTTGGTTCTCTTTTTGGTGTAGGCGGAGGGTCATCCTGCTTCAGAGCTCTCACTTTGCACACAGGATGTTCCAGTGTGGATGATGCAATTCTTATCACAAACAATCTACAAAGGATTGAGATATGTTTAAAATCATTTCCTGGAGTTTGTGGTGATACGCACCCTATTTGTCTAATCCTAAGGCCTGTTGCAAGAACAATCTGAGCTCATTACATGACTCAAAAACCAGAGAAACTGCAATCACTTGTGTGATGAGAACTGACTGGGAATTAGGGTATTTCCAGGTGTAGAAATGTCTTTCATTCTAGCAATGACAAGTGCATTCTTTTTCCTTAAAAAGAGAGGAGAAATGTAAAGAGCATGTGTCATAGGGAAAAAAAAATCCACCTATATATGAACTTATAGTTTTAACTTTTTAATTGACAACAATTTTAATAAAGCCCTATGTGTGTTATAAATATGCCATTGTCGTCCACAGATGTGCCTATGAGAGAACTTTAAATTAAAAAATAAGAAAAGATGTTTAATTCCATAACAGACATCAAAGATTATGTCACATGATACTTTGGAAATAACAACACCTGATATTTATTGAGTACTCCTTCTTTGCCAAACATGTAATACCCAGAATGACTCTAGGAGCTTTGCAAAATTATTACCCCATTTACAAATGAGAGGAGTGAGACTCATTAAGTAATTAACCTAAGATTACAGAGCTGATAAGTAACAAAGATAGGGAAAGCTAATGCAAAATGAGATACAATGTTCCAAATGTACATATTTTTATAAGTATCCAAGGAGGAGAGTGACAGGATGTAATTGGCATTTATAAATAATATTTAAATTTTATTTTCATATAAATTGATGAAGTAAGAGAAACTTACAGGATCTTGAATGGAAAATTCTGTTACAGAATTTCTAACGTCATAGGTGTTACCATCACGTGTTTCCTGGGCAACGATGATAGTTATCATCCATCTTTTCAGCCTCTCATAGACAAGAACTTCTCATATTAATATACTCAAGAGCTGGAGCACAAAGGTTTTACCCTGAGCTTCCTCACTACTCCCTGAGTGACTTTAGGAAAGTCATACAACTTCTCTGGAACAGAAAGCATGCCCTCCCTACCAAACTGAAATGTTATGCACACCTTGTGTGAGAATAAAAGTGAAGTACTTCAGTGCCGGGTGTGGTGGCTCACGTCTGTAATCCCAGCACTTTGGGATGCCAAGGCAGGTGGATCACTTGAGGTCAGGAGTTCGAGACCAGCCTGTCCAACATGGTAAAACCCTGTCTCTACCGAAAATCTAAAAAATTAGCTGGGCGTGGTGATGGGCACCTGTAATCCCGGCTACTCAGGAGGCTGACGCAAGAGAATCGCTTGAACCCGGGAGGTGAAGGTTGCAGTGAGCTGAGATCAAGCCACTACACTCCAGTCTGGGTGACAGAGCAAGACTCCATCTAAAAAAAGAAGAAAAAAAGTAAAATCCTTAAAAAGGAAAGCACTGTGTATAGGTGAGGTGTTCTCATTAGTACTTTGTAAAAAGTTAGAGAAAGAAAATCAGATTTTTATAAGTGGGTCCTCCCTACCTCTTCACATCACGTCAACCAATTCTAATCTTCATGGATTGGCTTCCATGCATATTGGATTAGCTTCAGTCTATTTCTTCTTCTTCTTGGCCAACAATGCTATTCCAGTCCCCTTTCAAAAATAATCATGTCTTTGTCTGTTATTATATAGCCTTTCAAATATTAGTCAATTATCATCCTTTCTGTCTCTTTTCAAAGATAAAAGTTTCTTGCCATTAGGTTGTCCTGGAAGTGCCATTTAACATGCCAACTTCATTTATTCACAGAATGTGCTTTTATTTTTATTTCATTTATTTATTTATTTTGAAACAGAGTCTCACTCTGTCACCCAGGCTGAAATATGGTGGCTCAGTCTCGGCTGACTGCAACCTCTGCCTCCCAGGTTCAAGCATTCTCGTGACTCAGCCTCCCAAGTATCTAGAATTATAAGCATGTGACACCGTGCCCAGCTAATTTTTATATTTTTAGTAGAGATGGGGTTTCACCATGTTGGCCAGGCTGGTCTCGAACTTCTGGCCTCAAGTGATCCCACCTCAGCCTCCCAAACTGCTGGGATTACAGGCAAGAGCCACTGCACCTGGCTCTGCTTTTGTTTTTAATTCATAACATATATATATTCTTTTTTCCTTCCATTCAATTTTATTTTTTACTAATAACTAAGTCCAGTGTTTGATTCTGTAAAGATTTAACTTTGAAATACTTATTAGTAAAATGTTTGTAAATAGTTATTAGGCTATTGCTGTACAATTAAGCCATCACTCAACACTATTAATACAAGTATCCAGAGTGGCGTGTCTCATATCAATATTGACAACTCCCTGGAGGCAGAGGTTGCAGTGAGCTGAAATCACAGCACTGCACTCCAGCTGGGGTGACAGAGTGAGACTCCATCTCAAAAAAAAAAAAAATCTATAGTAGGAAGGACACTTTAAGTATCCCCGGATTTGCTTCTTCATTCCTTCACTCTGGATACAAGTTTGTGTGTGCACCTACAAACATATGAATACATATATACCATTGTTTGTGACTTGCACCTGGGACAGATATGTTGCTCCAAAATGTCTGTGGTGCTTTAATGATCTATAAAAATCCTCCATGCTTCACCAGCAAGTCTTATAATTTTAAGCTTTTCTTTGTGATAATGTGTGAATATCTGTTTCTGGTATAAAGTTCATTTACAAAGGTGATTGGGACTTATACACACACCTTTCTAGCGTCTGGTTGTCTAAGACATTTCCTTCCCTCTAACTCCATCTTAAGAAGGATCTAGGGAATGCTAAGTGGCACAGGTGGAAACTCCTTATTAATTTGCTATGCCCCATATGATGGGAAAGCAAACAGTGCTTCTCTAGAAGAGTTCTAAGGAAACTTAATGTGGTAAAAAGAACCAGCAATTTTGAACAAAAGGACAGGGGTATACTATGTAGGCTTTGCTTTCACTTAGTCCCTTAGAGTTAGTTTCTTTAAATGAAAGCATAAATAGTTATACACTTGACCTCACAGAGTGTTTATAAGGATCAAAGGAGATAATGCACATAAAAGTGCTTTATGAGCTGTAAAGCAGTTTACAAATGTTGCTATTCCAGTTTTTATCATTGATGAAATGACCATCTGCCAAAACACCTAGTTGAAAGGTACTAGCTCATGAGCTTTGATTTGCAAAATGTGATGGTCTTAAAATTGTCCTCCTCTCTCCCTGCAATAGCCAAGAATAGGAAATTGTATCATCACGAGGCTTGAGGGTTAGTATTTTAGCTTTTGATTGCAACTTCGGGAAACTGCATGTTGGATGAGAAGAAGTGATATAATCACTTTTTATTGATTATTTTTCTTCTAGTGCCAAAGCTAATTTCTGGACTTTTTATGAGGCAGAACAGTAAGCTTAAGATGTTTTAACAATAGTGAAGTTGGTGTACTCTTTATCACGAAATGGAAAGACGTTGAGGGTTTAGCCATCCCGCTAATTGAGGAAACAACGCGGAAGCCTAAGAAGTCTGAGGCAGCATAATGAGGCCTAAATACCAAAATTACCTTTCAATATATGCCAAAGAATTTAGCTATTACATTTATAATAGCAGTATTTCCAACTAAGACCTAAAAAGCGAAATTACTCTCTTTACCCGTCTTCTTTCTTCCCAGAGATGTGCAGCCTTCACGCGTGAATTCTTTCCATCTCAAACTCATTTTACATTTACCAGCAGAAAGCAGGTACCATTTAGAACTCGCCACGCACCTTGTATTGTCCATGCCTGAAACTAAACAATATAAGAAACAATATTTATATTTATATACTGTAGGCTTTGAAAATTTTTACCTCTACATAGATATCATTAGATACAGTAAGTTTCTAATCCAAAGTAAAATATCCCCTTGGATAGGTGGCTCATCGACCTCAAACTGAAAATATCTCACAGTGAACTCTTGAGCTCCCCCCATCACAAAACCTTGCTCCACCGACAGCACGCCCTTTAATCTGATGGTGGTGACTAGTTTCTTTTAGTTTCTCAGCCACACATCTTTAGGCTCTTTGACTCTTATTCATTCATTCATTCATGCATGTATGCATTCATTCATTCAACAACAAACTCCTCAAGAAGTCCTGTGGCCTCTACCATCACACTACATCTAAAACAAGACCACTTCTTACCACTTTCCCTTCTGCCAGCCCTGGGTGAGCACTCCAACATCTGTTGCCTGGGTGATTGCCGTTGCCTTCTAAGTGCTTTACCTGACTCACCTGTGCTCCAATACAATCATTCCCAACAGCATGGCCTTCAAAATTCTTCTAAAATATGTCAGATCACATCACTGCTGTACCCAAAACACTCCAATGGCATTCTCATTTCCCTCAGTCAGAAAGCTGAGGCCTTCTATTAATAATTACATGCAAGTCACTACATAATCTATCATTACCAGTAGGACTACCGTCTCCTTCCACTTCACCCTCACTATTCTGTTCCAGCCTCAGGGCTTTTGCATTCACTGTTCCCACAGCCTGGACTATACTTCCTCTGGAGTCTTAAGGTTCATTCTCTAACCTCCTTCCAGTCTTTACTTAAATATTACCTTCTCAGTGAGGCCTTCCCTGACCGTTCCAATAAAGATTATACTGCTCTCCACCTCACACTCTTAACTCCAGCCTGCTATTTTTCTCCCAAAGCACTGATCACTAAAACTGTATGTTTTATTTACTTATGACATTTATTGTCTATTTTCTCTCACTAGAATGTAGGCTCCACAGGCTACAACTTTTTACTGATTTATTCACTAGTATATCCTCAGTACCTGAAGGAGGTTTGGCACATAGTAGGTCTGGTCACCACGTATAGGACTGTATCCTACCCAAGGCCTGAACACACCGTTCAAGGAAGGGTGTCCCCTGGAGTTGTGTAGCCTTTCAGTCCCGAAAAGCGCAATAAACATTTGTTCTAAAATTGAATAAAAATGTGTTGCCCTACTATTTCAAGTACACCTCTGTCAGTAATCTCTGGTAAAATCTCTAGTATTGAAGAAGCGCTTGGAGAATTTACAGACTCACAGACCAAAGGAAGATATTTATAACAGTCCCTAGATTGTGAGTTTCAAACTGCCCTACCTACACCACCATAAATACCGCTTACTAACTAAACAAAGTATTTTGAATTCCACTGGAGGTAGGCAAATTGGCTGTGTTTTGGAAGCCTACATAATCACTATTTTCCCACAAGATAATTGAACAGTGAGTGTTATTTAAAGTAGTCTTGGAAGAATTCCCAGTTTCACTGGAGGAAAAGAAAAGTTTATATCTTGGGATTTTGTTTTGTTTTGAGAATCAGCACACACGCCTGTTCATGCAACTCTTTTGTCTGGTTGGGATTAAATTAAATCCATTACTTCAAAGAGGTTTCACCATACTTCAATAGGTATACTCACCAACATATCCTATTTCCCACTCTGGTAACAGTCTCTTCTGTTACCAGAATAAAATTTTATAGAGAAATAGAACAGCCACCCTCATCTTGCTGTCCGATTAATTTCAGAGTGTTACGATTTTCTTGGAATAACCATTGGTGATGTCATAGCCTCCTCTTATCAGGATGAGTTGACAGGAACTAGGATTTCACTGAAGCCTTAGGGTGTAAATGAGGAGGAGAGTCTGCTGGAAATGTTTCCAATAAAGGTGGTAAGCAGAGGCTAGTGACTTCTCTGTAGTCACCACCCTGACCTGTAGCCTACTTACTAATATGGTTCACAATATTTAAGAATTGAGTTATATATGATGAGGAAACCCTTGTTCTTCAAGAGTTGCCAAAATGGTCTGGTTTTCCACTGTTTTCTATTGCCTTGTGTTAAGAGTTTAAGATAGCATAGTACTGTCAGAGATGTATTTATTTGTGTCTTTCAGGGAATTTCATGTGCTCTCACATCCTTCTTAAGTGGCACGCAACTGCACAGATGCTTACTTTTTTTCTTCTTTCTGATTAACCTAGAAGAGCTGCAGTTTCTGTAGAGGTGGAGGTGATGTTCAAACCCCTCCTGAGCTGCAAGGTTACCAAATCCTGAATTCTTAGATAAGGTGGTAGGAGGTGAGGGGAAGAGTGTCCAGGGACTGCTTAGCTGATGGAAAAAAACCAAACGTCTTCTCAGGGAGAAAACGGCTAGTTGTTGCAGCTTAGCTGCTGAAGGCTCTGATGAACAAAACAGTTAAACTTTAGATCAGACACACTTCTCTTTTGTTTCTCAGCCAGGCTCTCTTGGCCTGTGGCGAGGATGGTTGGAACTGTGTGTAATAGAATCACCCGAATTTGGCATTTGCATTTGGTATTGTCTGAACATACCCTCTTCCCACCTGCCATTGAGGACAATGTAGCCTGGGCCTCACAGCGTGGATGTGTCCTCACAGGACAGCTGTGCCTAGTGTTCAGTCTGCAGCCCCTTCGTATGTCACACAGCCACACACCCCTTCATGTAAGTGCGGCCTGACCTCCTGTGCCTTTTTTCTACTCCATGCTAGTTCTAGAACCTACCTCATCTGCTAAAATCATTTTCCCAACCTGGGCCCTGTGCCAGGCCTCCTGCAGCTAAGAGGAAAGACACCAACCTAAGGATTAAGAACCTGGGCTTCAGAACTTGGTTTTCACTAGCTATGTGAACATAAGCAAGTCACTCATCTCTCTGTGTCTCAGTGATTCCATCTGTAAAATGGAGATAAGATCATCTCTGGTGGCCTGGCGCAGTGGCTCACACCTGCAATCCCAGCACTTTGGAAGGCTGAGAAGGGTGGATCACTTGAGGCCAGGAGTTCCAGACCAGCCTGGCCAACATGATGAAACACGGTCTCTACTTAAAAATACAAAGCTTAACTGGGTGTGGTGGTACATGCCTATAATCCCAGCTATTCAGGAGGCTGAGGCAAGAGAATCACTTGAACCTGAGAGGTGGAGGTTGCAGTAAGCCAAGATCACACCACTGCACTCCAGTATGGGTGACAAAGCAAGACGCCATCTTGAAAAGAAAAAAAAAAAAAAGATAATCTCCAGCTTCTTTTGCAGATGAAATTAGATAATCTTTGGAAAGCCTTACACATAGATGTTGGAAAATTTACTATAATTAATAGGAATTAATTAATGAATGCCAAAGGGCAGAGCCACACTTCCTATGATAGTTTCTTGATATAAGGTGCTATTTTATTCTCTACATTTACATTTTAAGCTTCCGTTTGAGGAAAAAAAAAAAACCACCAGCTTGATGCATAATAAATAGGCAGAGACTGAGTCACAAACAGATGACACAACACCACAACTGTCACAGTATGTACGATGCTTTCCTCTCAACTTGATTGATTTTTTTTTTTTTTTTTTTTTTTTTTTTTTTTTTTTTACTTTTACTTGGATCAAACAAGCAAAAATACATGCTCCCCAGTAAGAACAGAAATAGGGATTTTCTTTGGGAGGCTGAGGTGGGCAGATCACCTGAGGTCAGGTGTTCGAGACCAGCCTGGCCAACATGGTGAAACCCCCTACTAAAAATACAAAAATTAGCCAGGTGTGGTGGCACAGGCCTGCTGTCTCAGCTACTTGGGAGGCTGAGGCAGGAGAATTGCTTGAACTCGGGAGGTGGAGGTTTCAGTGAGCCAAGATGATGCCACTGCACTCCAGCCTGGGCAACACAGTGAGACTCCATCTAAAAAGAAAAAAACTAAGGATTTTCTACTCAAATTTTCCTTAACCTAGAAATTCCTTTTCAAATAATAACACAGAATTTCCCATTCATTTGTTCATTTTTTAAAAACTCATTTGTTCAACAAGTGATTACTCATTGCTGTAGCCACAGAATTCCTAGCCCTCGTGTACCTTTCTTCTCTAGTAGGGGATTTAGTCAGTAAGCAGGCATCTATGAGGCAATATCACTTTTTTTTTTAAGATGGAGTGTCACTCTGTTGCTCAGGCTGGAATGTAGTGGTGCGGTCTCAGCTCACCACAACATCTGCCCCCCAGTTCAAGCGATTCTCCTGCCTCAGCATCCCAAGTAGCTGGGACTATAGGCAGCCACCACCATGCCCGGCTAATGTTTGTATTTTTGGTAAAGAGGGGGTTTCATCCTATTGGCCAGGCTGATCTTGAACTCCAGACCTTAAGATCCGCCAGCCTCGACCTCCCGAAATGCTGGGATTACAGGCATGAGCCACAGCGCCCGGCCCTGATTTTTTTTTCTTTTTTAATGGGATTGGGAGATGCCAGAGGCTATGCAGGTACTTAGGAAAAGCACTTTACCAAGAGTTAAAAGACCCATGGTACTTCCTAGAGGAAGCGGTGTCAAACAGGAGACTTAACTAATGAGTAGACATTGCCAGGCAAGAAACAGCATGTACAAAGGTTTAGAAGCAACAGAGACTCTGATTTGCAGGAGGAGCAAAGTTCAGTAAGACTGAAAGGTGGTTTCATGAGGACACATAGAAAAAAGGTAGGCTTAGAGAAGAAAGTTGGAGTCAGATTCTTTCCTTTTTACACTTTCAGATCTGTCCAGCATGCAAAAATCAGAGCGCATGTTGTGTAGTACTACTATGAAATGCAGACCTGTACAGATGGAGAAAATCAAGGCTCTCAAAGACAATTTTCTCAGTGCAGACTCTATCAGATTCCTAATTCCTTCTGAGCTGTCATGAATTTGAAGGACATCAGCTTTGCTCAAGCACGCATTCCAGTTCTGTACCGGCTCCCTCCCTTCGTTAAAGTGACTATTGGGACTTACTAATATCCAACATTCAGATTTCTATCTTTTTCAAAAACCCTAACCTAGCTGCCAGTATTATTGTAAACCTGATTATAGTGATATTTTAATAAGTAAATTATGCTAAATTATTTGCTCATAAGAAGAAAAAAATCTTTCAACTCTAACATGAATTAAAGCTAACTGAATTAAAATATGCTAGAATAATTTTATAAGATGAACAAGGAGGGAACTTATTACTGAACTATTAACTTTCAAAATAATCTGTATTTTCCTTTTTACATGATTGTTCATGCTATTCTGCCTGCTAAGACTTCAGGCTAAAGCCTTTATTCTTCAGTGTCCATTTTTGTAACCTTGGACCATTTTAATGTTTTTTGTACCAGAAAACTAGGTCATATATTCCAGGTCATTTGAATTTTTATGTTACTTGTCGCGTATGTCTAGTTTTACTAGATTTGAAGACAGCAGCCTGCTTTAATCCTTTTGTATCTGCTATCCCTCTTAACACAGGGCATATGTTGTTTAACTGATAATTATAAAATACATCTACAGAAGGCTCATGAAAGAATTTTAGTTTCTCAGATATGTTAATCCTTCCCAACTTTGACATGAAAAAAATTGAAGCAAATATGTTTTCATGTTAATTGAATGCTGCTGAGTAACTAACCTGCTGCGGTTTCTAAAGATAAAACGGATAGTGGTTCTGCTGGGCTCTTTCTGTCCAGTCGTCTGTGGTTCTAAGTGCCAGATGAGTGCTTCTGCAGGAAAACCCATAGTCTCTAGGTGAAGTTCTGAAGGAAGTGAAACTAACCAAAGGAAAGATGTGAATGCCAGTCTCATCCTGCATTCTAGGTACACGCATGTTGTTATAAAGGGAGCCTGTAACATATTTGTTGTGTATTTTTGCTAAGTATCCCCTTATAAAGACAGTTACCATAAAGCCACTAAGATAAGATATCTGCTCTCTAAATGAGTTAACATATGAAAATGCTTAGGACAGAGAAAGCACTTAACAAATGTTAGTTGCTGCCCTTGGTTTTAATTTTGTTTCATTCCTTAGAGCCGTGCTGAACAATACATAGCCATGAGCCACAAGTGGCAACGGAGCACTTGAAATGTTACTTTTCCATATTGAGATGTGTTCTAAGTATAAAATCTACACTGAAGTTCAAAGACTTAGGAAAAAGGAATGTCAAATATCTCATCATTAATTTTTATATTGATTGCATGCTAGTTTAGATATACTGAGTTAAATAAAATATACTTTTAAAATTAACTTCACCTGTTGCTTTCTATGTTCTTTATGTGGCTGGCTACTAGAAAATTGGA
This sequence comes from Cebus imitator, assembly GCF_001604975.1. NCBI lineage: Eukaryota > Metazoa > Chordata > Mammalia > Primates > Cebidae > Cebus > Cebus imitator. The sequence goes on from NW_016107395.1 coordinate 7,991,090, forward strand.
AATTACATACGTGGCTCATATTTGTGGCTTGCATTATATTTCTATTGAACAGCATTGCTTTAGAGAGACTTTCTGGGGTGTGTAGCAAAGCAGCGGTATTACAGGCGTTCATCGAGGCTGTTGATCTGTTAAGCAGAAAGGAAGTAGATCAAATAATTACTGAACAAATATAAACTGTTCACATTGAAATTTAAATGTGTTTCTCACTGTTTGTGGTCAGGGTTATCTTTAAGAAACTATACTTAAAACTTTATGTCTCATACAAACAAAATTCTGCTTCTAGGTTACTGGTCGGTTCACCCTGGAGTGGCTTTCCTGAGAACCGCATGGGAGATGTGTATAAATGTCCTGTTGACCTATCCACTGCCACATGTGAAAAACTAAATTTGCAAAGTAAGTTTAAACTAGCAAGTGATTTGTCTTAGATTCGACTGAAAAATAACATACAAACAATCATCATTCTGTCTGAAAGAAACATAGACAGCTTGTTTTGCCCTTATGTCTTTTGTAATATGGGGCACAATTGTATCCAAATTTCCAGAACAGTTTGGAGACTTGACTTAACAAGATGCATGGAAAATGTGCTGTCTCCTGGACCATTCACCTCCAGACCATGGACTGGTTTCCATCAACATTTATAATAATTTTGATGATTACTAGCAGAAGTCTGAGGCTGTCCATATTTCTTTCTCTCTTCCTTGCAAAATAAACCATTAAGTTTGGAGGTGCCAAAATATGCTCCGTGTTTTTCTCCTTATGTCTAAATGATTGCATTCTAACAAAACAAATCCACAGTTGGAATTATTTGCTGTTTTAATTATCCACATCTCAGATGCCTCCTATTAATGCCCCCCCCAAAAAAATTGCTAAAGCTTCAAGGGTAGACAGCTAAATGAGTGCCATTTACATGTAATATGCTGATACAAGTAAAAAGTTGTTCAATTTGATCGTCATCACATCAGCAGCAGCAGCGTCCTAGATAACCAGCCCCGAGGAATCACTGAGTTCTTTGGAAGAGTTGATGCATGAATTAGAAAAGAGTGTTGTGAAAATTAAGGGAAAGAAGAGTTTCAAAAATAGTGATTAAGACTTGGAAACAAGGGCAGTAGTATTTCTTACATATCTCTGTATACCTGATATCTAGAATAATTTATGGCATATAATAGGGCTCAATAAACATATTTTCAGTGAAGTAGAAGGAATATCAGCAGTGTCCAATGCTACAGAAGTCGAAGGGGTGAGGACTGAGTAAATGTCTTCTGCTTTTTTAAGCAGGTTGTGGGTGATCTACACCAATGACCTCCAAACATTTTGAACACTCAGTATGTGTTATATATATATATATATTTTTTTTTAAATAATGCAAATATATACATTTGGAGTGAGTGTTCAAAGTTTTATTACATAGTCCAAAAATTTTAGTATATCACCCCTAACATATCGTATCACCCTTAACTTCTGAACACTCATTCATAATGTATATATCTTTATTTTTAAAGCTATATATGTGTACTGATCTAGTATCTTTCCAATAATACCTTCACATAAAAATAAGTTTTAAAGAATAGCAACATGCCCATAGAAGTTCTATTATTTTCTTTCTGCACTCGAACAGATATATTTTGTGTCACTTACTCACCTAGGGGATAAATCCACTGGTGTTATGGGGAGAAAATAGGTAACAAAGAATTTAGGAGTGTGTCAGTAGTCCATATACAAAGAGTGGAAGTTGGCCTCCATTTCTAGAAGTTCAGCAGTGAAGGGAAGCTGGGAAAAACAATTCTATGGGATAGCAGAGTTGGAAGACTTTTCTAGTAAACAGGAGATAATACTCTTTGTAGGGAACATGGAGGCAGGAATAAAAAGGGATAATTTGTCCAAGATAGAGTTAACTGATTGGAATTCATGTAATTTGTATCTGAGAAATCCAGTCTTAAAAAGAGTGCTTCCTTATCTAAGACACAAAGGAAAGAGACGAAAGTTAGGAGTTCTAAGAATGATCTTTACACAATGATTAGAGAAGCTGAGATTAGCCTGAGAGAGTGATTCGTCTTCTCTGCAGTAGTCGTTATTCACTGAGTGACGGGATCTGAGTTGAGGCTGGAGGCTTGTGAAGAAGGGTGAACTTTACAGCAGTCACCCTGGGAAATAAGGGAAGGAATCCAATTAAGGATAAATGACAGAGGCAATGACCGCTTGGCAGAGATAAGAAACAAGAGTGAACAATGGTATTACGTTCAATAACTCAGGAATGGATACAGAGGTGGATGCCCTAGGTCAGTGGAAGACAGGAAGTGGAGGGATTTATTTATTATACTATATGGCTAGTCTGATTTCCTTTTAACATTCACCCACTATTGCTTTGAGTCAGATTCTATCATAGGGCATCCTTTGATAACACTTCCAGGATATTTTTACTAACTCCAAAAATTTAAAAAAAGCATTAGATAGAGCTACTATGACTTTGAAAAGAGAGGAAAAAAATGATGTCCTCAAATGTGTTTTGTTTGGCCAGAATATTGTAGAAAAAAAGTAAATTTAAATGTCTATAAGTCATACCCTCTCCAGAGCCCGCTCCTTACTGTATTATGCTCTGCAGCCTCACACATTAATGTGAGTTACCAGATCACTGAAGGCACCTATCTCATTTCCCAACACTTCATTATATAACTCAAGTACCTACACTGATGACACTAATTGAATGCTACATGCAAACATGGGTGTGCCTGGGTGTTTTTTTTTTAATCTTAAAGTAAACGATGATGATTTAATCACTTTAAAAAATTGTTTTCTCTTTGAAAGCTTCAACAAGCATTCCGAATGTTACTGAGATAAAAACCAACATGAGCCTCGGCCTGACCCTCACAAGGAACATGGGAACTGGAGGGTTTCTCGTGAGTGTTTGCTTTACAAACCATTATTCCTCTCAAGGAAGTAGGTAGTCAGTGTCTTCTCACCGTCCCTCCCAATCTGGGGATTTAGATGCTTAGAACTGGCTTTTTGATAAACTATGCTATTTATTTGACTATCAAATTTGAATATTCAAAATAATGTTGACGTGTAGACTTTTTAGGATATTCAGCAAAACCACTGCCACTGAATGTTTTAAAGAAAAGGGAACAGAAAGTACCCTGATTCTTTGCCCTTGGAAAGTGTGCTGCGTATTTGTTGATAACAGTAGAATCCCACATCTCATTTCTACTTCCTGTAGGATCATTCAAGATAGGTATTGCTAATGAAGAAAGCAGATTTCAAAGCTGAAAAGTATTTCTGGTTTTTAATCATTTCCTGAAATTGATGACTAATCTGGTGTTATGTGAGGCATGGAGCAGTCTCATTTTATATCATGTCAGTGCTCACTTTCATTTAGTTACGAAAAGAGTGAAAAGACATCACAAATCAGTGAAATAGAATGCCTCATTTAACAAGTCCTTTGGGAACAATTAATTAATTAATATTTACATATTCAAATACACTGTGAAATGAATTGGAAGTTAATATAAAAAAACTGGAAAAAATGGAAATTTTCTGAAGGATGGACAAATTTCAAGTGAATTGAAAGTTAATATAGAAGACTAGAAAAAAATGGAAATTTCCTGAAGGACGGAAAAATTTCTGAGCTTAGAGCTAATAGAAGAAATAATATAGAAAATTGTCAAAAGGATTTGACTATATAAAAAAGGGAAAAACATCACACACCAAAAAAAAAGTTTAAAGGCAAATAAAAACACAGTCTTATTTGCAATTTCCACTGGCTCACATAGGTATGTACTAATTGTATAACCCTGTTAAAATTGTCTTAGAGAGGCTGGGCATGGTGGCTCAATGCCTGCAATCCCAGCACTTTGGGAGGCTGAGGAGAGTGGATCACCTGTGATCAGGAGTTCAAGACTAGCCCAGCCAACATGGTGAAACCCCGTCTCTACTGAAAATACAAAAATCAGCCGGGTGTGGTGGCATGCACCTGTAATCCCAGCTACTCTGAACTCTCCCAGACTGAAGCAGGAGAATCGCTGGAACCCCGGAGGCAGAGGTTGCAGTGAGCTGAGATTGTGCCACTGCCCCAGCCTGGGCGACAGAGTGAGACTCCATCTCAAATAAATAAACAAAACAAACAAAATTGTCTTAGGGAGCCTAATTCAACTTTACATTAGTTTTACCTAAACTGTTGTCATGCTTCCTTAAAATCCTATGATTTATAACTGTATTATTCTAAAAATGTAATCAATTTTGAACAATGTCATTCCATTTTTACTAATGGATATTATTATTCTGATGACTGTGCTACCAGTAAGTGAATTAGGTATTGCTTGTGATATGTGTTAAAAATAGTGCAAAAATGAATATTGCAATGGATCTTTATGGTTTATGATATTCCAAAGTCTTTGCAATAAGGTTGCTTTAATCTTTTTGCTTGTTTGATTTTAAGCTTGCATAAGTTTAAAAAGAGAACATATTGATATTTAGAGATTACAGAATGTGCCTCAAAATGTTTAATCTGTAACTCTAGATAAAGTAAAAAATAAAAATTAAAAAGCAAGAGAATTTGAGAGATTAATTAACAGTCCAGGTAGCAAGTAGGGAGGCAGAAAGAGAGAGAGAGGAAGAAAAAAAAAAAGATAAAAACTGAAGTTTCCTTTACATACTTAAAAGGTCAAAATCATAAGATACTCTTAAGAATTATGTGGAAAAGACTGACAATCATCACATTTTCTTGGAAAGTTCTTAAGTTCTGGGCTTAAAGCAGGAATGTAGTTCTGGCACTAACAACTGGCATATTTTAATTTCAACTTCTTAATGCTGTTTTCCATTGCTTTTAAAACAAAAATATTTTTGAATACTTCATGAGTCCTTTTTCAAAGTGATCAAAAAGCTTAGGAATGGGGATATAAAAACCAATAATTGGTATCTGTTATTTGGTAAACTAACCAAAGATATTAATAATGACTTACTTCTAATTAATTGGCAAAATAAATCAGCTTTATAGGGAGAAAAGTATGCCTTGTTCATTGAGCATGAAATATGGCCAAAACTGCTTCTCCTTTGACAGTTAAACTGGGTCAAATAAGTTTCCTTTTATTTTTCCAATTACTCTTGCAAGCCCACACTCTTCTGTTCAGTTTTAATAACTGATCTACCGCTTTACATAACGTTAAAATCTGTAGGCATTTTTTAAAATCTTAATTAGATTTCTCTTTTGCACTTGTCTCCTTTTTTATCTCTCAGTGTTTAAAGTTATTTAATGTTTCCCGTCTCATTTAATCATGATTTAATCAGGAATTCCTGGCATTCAAGGACTCTTGAAAATGAGAGAATTGAGATTGCATTAATGGAGGTAGGAAGGATTGGAGCAGGTACAGTGTGAGCAGGAAGACAAGTGCCAGCCAGCGTTAGTGACTGCAGTTAATGACGAAGTGGGCAAAGTCAAAACCTTGTAGTGAGTGAACCTCATTTGTGTTTGCTTAGCGTATGGAATGATTTTGAACTGAATCTTTACACAAAATTTACCTTCTCAGCTCTCTTTTATAAATCTGGCAACACAGCCTATTTCACACCAGTGGGCAGGCAGAAACCACAGTGGTCTGTTCATAGGCATAGGTTCTTCATTCACCATGATGTCTATGCCTGACCCCAAGCCCTCTTCAAAGATTACTGCCATTAGGTTCACGGTTTCTTCTGAGCAGTGTGAACAGAAGGCAGCACAGGAAACTGATGTTCAGCAAGAGCAATGATATTGATAGTAGCGAACAGTTGCTATATAGCCTTTGCTATTTACCTGGCATTGTTTTAAGAGTTTTATATCTATAGATCCATTTCATCTTTATAGCAATCTTAAAAGATAGGATGTGTGGTTATCCTCATTTTACAGATGAAGTATCTGAGGTCCAGGTACGCTAAGAGACAAAAATGAACTTGACTTGCCCACATTCTCCTCCTTGGTGTTCTCTGGAAGGAAAGCCCCCGTTTTCTCTAGTTTAATGGGTGACTTCATAGCTCCTTCCTTCACTGACACCTGTTCCCAACAGTCCCAGCACTCCTCCTCCCAGAAGGCTTGGGCATCTGCCACCTTCTCAATCACTTCTGCTTGCCCCAGAGGCATTACTGAGTCATTGGTTTCAAGTTCACAATTATTAGTATCTTGGAAAAGAACAGAGATGATTTCTGAGCTCAATAATGGAGAGGTAGAAGGTTAACGTTTTTCATGTGTTTCCATTAATTGTTTTCTCATTTCTTTGAAGACATGTGGTCCTCTGTGGGCACAGCAGTGTGGGAATCAGTATTACACAACAGGTGTGTGCTCTGATATCAGTCCTGATTTTCAGCTCTCGGCCAGCTTTTCACCTGCAGTTCAGAGTAAGTTATTAAAGTGCAGATGGGGTGAGCAAGGCCTTACGGTTAAAAGAGTGGGGGAAGATTATCAACTAGTGGCATCCAAACCCTCCTTAAGTCTTGTTTTTTGTGGCTGTGAAATGTGACTTACTTACGGAAATCTTCTTTTCTCTTTTCCTGTGTAGCCTGCCCTTCCCTCATAGACGTTGTGGTTGTGTGTGATGAATCAAATAGCATTTATCCTTGGGATGCAGTAAAGAATTTTTTGGAAAAATTTGTACAAGGCCTCGATATAGGCCCCGCAAAGACACAGGTATGGACATCAGAAATGCATAAACTAATTTGTGGCTTTTTTTCTGAAAAACAATATTGTTAGATATGAAGTCTTAATTTTTATATTTGCCAAATCCCCATTTTAAATGCATTTAATGGCAATTTTTAAAGTTAATTGAAACTTGTACTACATTGGGTTATGCTACCTATGGCTTTGCCCAATGCTGGTCTTTTGACCTTACAGTTCTATTTCTGACATAAGCATTAAGGGTATGGGATCGAACATTTTAATCTTCCTGGAATTGCCTATCTTTCCCCTCTAACCCATGAATTAAATTTTAAAATTCAATATGTATTTTTATGTCCATTTGGACTAAAAATTCACTTCTTTTGTTTATTCTTTACTGGTAAAACAATTATTGAATTTTGAAATTTGTATAAATAAGTCACTAAGCATAGTTCTAACATTTATGATAATATTTTATAGTTATTTATCATATTCTAGTCTAGCTTGCCCTTTTGCCTATGGAAAAGTTCTTTTCAATAGTTTTATATAACTCTCTATATTTTAAGAAGTCTTTAATTTGCTTTAATATCTTCTTTAGGTAAGCAACTAAAACTCAGTAGTATTATTTTAAAGTTCAATTTCCGGTTTGGGGTTGTTGTTTTTTCTGATTTAATCTGCCATCTGATGGGCCTTGTGGTTGTAGCAGTACACTGAACCAGTGCCACCAGGGACCAGTTCACTGCTACCAGTGTGTGTTTGTGGATTGCATCTGATACTCCAATGTCCAACATCTAATACACATCTAATACAAATTGTTGACATTTTTTCCCTAAATGCTTTCCAGCTTTCTTTATGGAAATTTGCTTCTCTGCTTTCCTGTTCAGTAGTATAACATGTTGTTATATGTTTTCACCCATTGAAATTGCTCTTCAGTACCAAGAGTATCTCAATACCCACAGAAGCTTTGGAAATTCCCCTGTGGGCATTTTCCAGGACATGCTGCTAAATAAAACTACATATAGCACTGGTTTCCGGAAAGCACCACTCTTAAAGCCCCTCATAAGTTTTCATATATATCTGCTTATTTCTTCCATTTCTAAATGAGTTACCCTTATAATGTGACTAATTTTTTAAATAGTCTCCTATGTAGAATTCACAGTTTTCCTCTTTCGTGCCTTCCTACAGCAGCACATCTGATTCCTCTCTAGAAGTGGTTTAACAGTCTCTTTTCTTACAGCCTAAATTTGACCTTTCTGTAAATCCTAATATATCACATTTCTTTAAATCTTTATTGTTCTTTTTCTCACAGAAGTCCTGAGGCTCTGTCATGGGATTACTACCTTCTTCCTCTCATATTAGATTTTGAAATTCTCAGAGTTATTTTTTATTCTTTCCTCCCTCTCAAGTCTTACATTGCACCCTAGAGAAAGGGATCTAGGAATATTGTATATCTCACTATCTTCCCAGTGCCTAGCTTACTGCCCCTTGGCAAAACACAGCAGAGTGAACTCAGAAATCCAGCCCTTGCCTCTTCTACCTCCTTACATACTGACCTGTATTTCAGAGAGCCTCTTACCACTGATCGCTGTTGCCACTCCTGTTCTGGAAAGCCCATCTCCTAGGCTTAGATGGTGATCTGAATGCCTGCAAACAAGGACATTAACAGAAGGGTGTGGCCTTGCTGATGTCTAGGATTAGGGAATGCTCCCAAATGTCTTGTTCAGAAATTCTTTCTTTCCACTCTCTCAAATAAGATGCTCTCCAGCAGCATTTTCTCTGAAAACCAGAAACTCCGTGCCCCACAGGCACATAAAGCATCTTCCTTCCAGAGTTGCTGAAGCCCATAATAGAGGAAATCCAGCACAATAAATAGACCTTAATTGACTACACTAATTAGGAGCACATTGGTTTTTGTTATATTCAACTCTAATTATTTATTACATAGTTACTGTCCTTTGAGGAAATGTTACTCTCCATCTGTGATTGTTTATAGTTGTGAGCTTCTGTCCATTGGTAATTAGAAAGTTTATTTATATCAAGTTTAATCTTGCTATTAAAAACCGTATTCTAATAGTCATCCACATTAAAATATTATAGGGCAGTGCTTAAAAATTACAATTACTCTTGAGAATCAAATCATACACTGTAGCACATCATCTTTCTTGGCAATAATACTGCTGTTGTACACTGACGGCCTCTAACAGAGAAGAAATTATTCCATCGAAAGAAAAGTAACTACTAAGAACAAAGTTGGAAGTGATCCCTTTAAGCCTTCAGCCCATGTCTAAATGTACTTTGGTTTTTATTTTATTGGTTAAGTAGAAATGATTTATAATGTAATGGCAGCCCATTAATAAATGTCTGCTCTTTTGAAGGTGGCATTAATTCAGTATGCCAATAATCCAAGAGTTGTGTTTAACTTGAATACATATAAAACCAAAGAAGAAATGATTCAAGCAACATCCCATACATCTCAATATGGTGGGGACCTCACAAACACATTTGGAGCAATTCAATATGCAAGGTAAGTTTTGGTGCGAATAGACCAATGTTTTCATAATATGAAAGTGTTAATAAATAAGAAAAAGTAAGGAAAAGTTAAAGAAAAATAGTATACCTGGCACCTAACTTAAATCAGAACAAATAAAGAAAAAAACATCTGAGCATTCTATGTCTTGAATACTTTGATAAGGCAGTTGGGAAAGTTAAATCTTTGGTTTTAGAATTTTTATAAGATATTACATGATTTTTATGTGAATTTATATGAAGTAAATGAAATGAGAAGATCTTAGATTAAAACAGTAGGAAATGGGGAAATCTGTTATAATTTGTTCATATTCATCAGAGATTCGGACAAATTGACCTCATGAATCACTTGGTGCAAATTTACAAAGGACAAGGAATCTTAAAACATATGAGTTTGAATTGAATTGAACAACTTTATTATGCTTATTACAATCAGTGGGAAATGTGAAATTATAACTATGCAGCACTCTCTTGATTCTTATCTCAATTTCTCTGTTTTCACAGATCCACTGACCCTCATCTTCACTCTATTTTAACCAGATACTTTCACAAAAATGCTAAACACTCCCTGTTGTTAAACAAATTAATGAGAACAATAAGCTTGCCTTCACTTAAACCTGTTCTCTTTTTTTTTCTGTCTTGTGCATTCTTTTCTTTTCACTACCGTAGTTCTTTTTGAAGAAAGCAGCTCTATTCCCTCCTTCCACTTCCTTGAAAGATACAGCTCTGCTACCAGATAAGCATGCCCCTGTTCATCCCCCAGCCCAGCGGTCCCACCTCAAGCCTCCTCCTTTCTGCTTCCCGCGAACATTTGATAATGAGGAGCACATGCTGCTACTCCCAGCCAAGTGGCCATAACACCACAAGCTTCTCGAACGCCTGCCAACTTTTCATCAGCAACTTTCACCTCTTCACTGGCTCCTTTTCCTATTTTTCTTCACTGCACAGAACCCTGTCTTCTCTACTGCCCTTCTCCTGTAGGAATTCTATCCACTGTCATGGCATCAGCAGCGGCACTGTGGGGGTTACCCCATTGCTACATTGTCAGCCTTGCACTCTCTCCCAAAACTCACATTGGCATCTAGCTGATGCTGAATCTTTTTATTTGGAATGTTGGCACACTTACCAAATTCAGTCTGTCTTACACTGGCCTTATTCTTTTCCCCACTGCTCCACATAAACTTGCCATTTTGATTCGTGCCACTGACTCTAGCCCAGTCATTTGAACTAAAAATTTGGTTGCCTTTATTCTTTTTACTCTTCCTTACGTCACACATCTGGTCAGTAGCCACATCCTGTCATTTCTATTTCTGCATTTCCCATTTTATCCGTCTTCTTTTTCTGTGTGTGTATCTTGGTTGCTACTTCCACCAACTGGTGACAATCCCACATATCTCAAAAGCGGATTTCCCACAAGAGAAGATATGATTGGTTTGGTTCATCATTGCTATCTCCATTCAGGGACAATAAAGGTTTTTTGGGCCAGGCAATCTCATAAGCTGCTGGCCAGTCACTAGGTCAGCTGCCATTAAGTGAAGTGCCCTTTCTGATCCAGCAATCTGGACTAAAAGGAAGAAGCTGAGATGAAAAATGGCCAGGTGTTCAGCAGGGAGGTGGGGGTAGCGTTTTTCCCTGGAAGGAGCCTGGGGCCCTGGAGAGCTTGGTTCTCCAGGACAATGGTCACTGTCCATTGGGGCAGGACTTGCCTGACTTACATCATCTTTCAAAACTTTGGTTTTCGCCCCTATGCCATTGTCTGTCTCCCTCTGCCCATGATTTCCCAATCTCCAGTTGCCTGGAGAATCACCCAACTTTTTACTCAACCTCCTAGAATGTAATTGCCTCTATATTTCTCCCCTCTCTCTCTCTCTCTCTCTCTCTCTCTCATCTCTTTCTTTAAAACATTGAAGAGACTCTAAAATTCTTTGAGTAAATATTGCCGTGTTTTCACTCACCTCATTTCCTTCAATGCCTGCAGCTTCTGTTCACTGTTCCAAGCACTGCAGGGAATTAAAACTAGTGGGGTACAGTTTCTGTCCTCAAAAACTTCAAAAAGGATCTGATGTGAATACTGTAATTCAAATTTGGCCAAAAATACAGGGTATTTTCTACATTTCTATAGTCTGCATTATAGAATACAAAACAGATGTTAGGAAATAAAATGATATGCTCAGTTTTGAAGACAGTGAATTTGATATTACCCATTCAAATTTAAAATGTGTGTATTCTCTGTCCCAGTAATTTTACTGCTAAGATTTTATCCCACTTGAAAGAGTATGCCAACATATATACAGAGGGATATTTATTACAGCCTGACTTGTAAAACTCAAAATAGCCTAAACAACCAATAATGGGGAACCAGTTAAATAAAACTGTACTCCTTCATATGGTCCTCCAAATAAAATATTATGCATCCATTAACACAAGAATGAGAGCTTCATAAAAGTGCTGTATGGAAAGGTCTCCATCAAAGTGAAAAACAACTGTTTGGAATATGCCCTCGTTTGATGCAAAGGCATAATAATGATACAGTGGATTCTGGGGACTCGGGGGAAATGGTGGGAAGGGGGTGAGGGATAAAAGACTACAAACTGGGTTCAGTGAATTCCGCTCAGGTGATGGGTGCAAATCTCACAAATCACCACTGAAGAACTTATTCATGTAACCAAATATCACCTGTTCCCCAAAAACCTATGGAAATAAAAAAAATTTTTTTTAAAGAATATGCGGGTGTTGAACAACGAGAACACATGGACACAGGGAGGGGAGCACTACACACTGGGGTCTGTTGGGGGGAAATAGGGGAGGGACAGCGGGGGGTGGGGAGTTGGGGAGAGATAGCATGGGGAGAAATGCCAGATATAGGTGATGGGGAGGAAGGCAGCAAATCACACTGCCACGTGTGTACCTATGCAAAAATCTTGCATGTTCTCCACATGTACCCCAAAACCTAAAATGCAATAAAATAAATTTTTTTTAAAAAAAGAATATGCCCTCATTTGGGTAAAAGTTTAAGGGGTAGACTATGCCTATGCCTATATTCCATCTAAATAAAACATTTTCTAGAAGAAAATGCAAGAAACTGATAATGGCTTACTTATGGAGAGGGGTTTAGTGTCACATTTTGGTTTATACCTTTCAAAATACTTTGATTTTTTTTTTTACTATGGATATCTATTACTTTAAAATAATATTGAAAATAAGTAAACACAGGTCTAATGCATAAAATTTATGACAAATATCTTTGCTCTGTTGATTTGTACTGATTAATTCAACTTTCTTAGAAGAAAATACTTTGAAGGAATACTGAGATAAATACGTGTACACATATATACACGTATACCATGGCATATAAGACATCGTTTTTAATGTCAAGCAAAGCTTATATTTGTATATGTTTCTCTACAAGCTACAAATGGAACATTAAATATGTCACCAAAGTTAATATGGAGTTACAATAGATTGTGTTTAAAGAAGCTAGTTTCATGTTTCTATTTTAAACCAGAGGTTGTCATATTAACTTCATATTTTGATAGCTAGTCTTTAATTTTATCTGCCACAGAAAATATGCTTATTCAGCAGCTTCTGGTGGACGACCAAGTGCTACCAAAGTCATGGTAGTTGTAACTGACGGTGAATCACATGATGGTTCAATGTTGAAAGCTGTGATTGAGCAATGCAACCGTGACAATATACTGAGGTTTGGCATAGCAGTAAGTGGCTCTTCTTTTTACTTGCCTTGCAGCTATTGGGTAAATCTTCCTTTATAGCGTCACTTCTCAAGGCTGCACTTTCCCATTGGCTGTTCATAGTTGAATGTAAAAGAAAGTTCTTGCTCTCTCTCTGCTTCTTCATGGTTTTCAATCGTGTCTACGACTGAAATAAAGGGTTGTGGAAATGTTGCTTGATTTACTTCTCCAGAGGGGCTATTGTGTTCAAAATAGACTAGAATGTACTCATAGGGAAAATGGAGTACAGCAGTAATGACCTTTTTTTTCTCTTCTATTTTCAAGGTTCTAGGGTACTTAAACAGAAACGCCCTTGATACTAAAAATTTAATAAAAGAAATAAAAGCAATCGCTAGTATTCCAACAGAAAGATACTTTTTCAATGTGTCTGACGAAGCAGCTCTACTAGAAAAGGCTGGGACACTGGGAGAACAAATTTTCAGCATTGAAGGTAAAAAAAAATCTCCTTTCAAGAATTTTCTTTTAAAACATTTAAATAATTGTTTATTATCACATATTTGCTCTATCAATGTTAACTTGTATACCTTGTATAAAAAGAGCTACTACAAATCAGTAAGGAGAATGGATGAAAAACATGAATAAATAGTTTATAAGTGATAAAATACAAATGACAGATAAACATAAGAAAATATTCCCAATTTACAAGTATATTTCTAAATACTCCCAGTAAGTATTTAAAAATATAAATTAAACCAACATTATGTTTTGCCTAAAAGATGACACAGAATAATAATGTTCAATCCTGGAGAGATTATCAGGAAACAAAGAAGCTCATACACTGTTGACAGGATGATGAATTATTATAACTTTGGGGGGACAATATAGTAATACCTATTATAATCATGAATAGTTTTATGTTTTTACACTGTGTTATGTAAGTTTTAAAATTCTTGAATTGTTTACAGTAAGCGTATCTATTTTTTAAATTGGAAAAATACAGCAAAGTTTAATTTTGAGGGAAATATTTTATTTATAGGACTAAAATAATTTACTTAGGTGGTCTTGGAAAATCTAGTTAGTGCAGAGAAATCACATGTTTAGGAGTTCACTGTGGGGGGACTAGCACATATTTCACAGTTGGTGAAAAAAAAAACCACGTGATCCAAATCCTAGTTCTTGTTGGTTAACTCAACCCTTTGCAACAAAGACCTTATGTTATTGAAAACCTATGTATCAGGTACAGCCTTAGAGTCTGGGGCTAAGAGGATTGCATAAATTATTCATTCATATAGTCAGATCTTGACTTGATTATCCACTGGAATTATCCAAAAAGCTGTATTGCTTCTTTAGTATCCCATGGTGCCTCAAAGTTGCATTCAAATCCAATGCAAGCTGAGATAACACAAAATCACTAGGCTATCCACATTGATAATTGTGTTTGTAGAGACATGAATGAGAACAATTGTAATCTACAAGCTAGCTAGAAATGACTTTGAGCATTATCTGCTATTAGGGACTTTGGGGAGCATTATTGTATTTTATTAAAAGTTATCTCTACTCATCCTGTGTAAATTATTTTATCTTGTAACTAAGACTATGTTGTACATAGTGTCATACATAGTGTTGTACATAGTGTTGGTCCAGTGATTTAGCTTCCTTTTTGTGAGGATTAGTGAAACATAACCATTTGATCACAGTGTGTGGAAAATAAGTACCAATTGGGTCTTACAGTATTACTGACAAAGGCAAGCAAGCACATATATAGAACCAGAACAAACTTCTCAATTGGTAAGATTCCTACTCAGTCTTGAATTCTGGCTCCTAACAGCTAACTCAGTTCTCTCCCAGCTGTCTTCACTACAGATCAATTGCCCAGCTCTTCCAGTTGCATCTGAGATTTGTGTATATTTATCAGTACCAATATTTCAAAGCTAAAAATTCAGTTAGTTTCTTCGCTAGCAATGATCAAGTTTTTAAAAAATCATCATCTCAGATTTCCCCTTACCTTATACCTTTTGTTCAGTGTCCTTTTGTATCAGGAACTTCATACGTATTCTGCCAAATACATTAACGTTTAATTAAGATTAGTGCCAACTTTGAACACTACCTTGGAAGTATTATTATTTCCATAACCTGCTAGAACACTTTCTTAGTGATTTCTTCCTCCCAGAATACACATGCTCTGTATTTTGGGGTGAGTATTGGAAGAGTATGTGTTTGTGTTTGTAGGCGTGTGTGTACGTCCCGGACTGCCTGTGTTTGAAAACTTGATTTACAATTACTGACAGTTATATCATTTTTAAAATTTGATTTTTCAGGTACCGTTCAAGGAGGAGACAACTTTCAGATGGAAATGTCACAAGTGGGATTCAGCGCAGATTACTCTCCTCAAAATGTGTGTATATCAGATAGCTTCAAGTTATATTTTCATTTGGCATAACACTTCCGGACACAGTAGCCTTATACATAAAGTGGGAAGACAGCCATTTAGCGATCGGCCCTTCTGTTTCCTAGTCACAATCATTTAGTTTCTTTGTGCTGCTGATTTACCCCTAAAATCTGAATGCTAATAATATCTTCCTTTCCCTGTTTCACAGGGATCTTAAATGGGGTAAAAGTGACAATATACAAGAAAGTCTTTGAGTACTCCAGGGCACAGACACTATATTAACTTAAGGTATTATTCCTGCAGGAATTTTCTTTTATTTATTTTTTTTATTTTTTTATTTTTTTGTGATGGAGTCTCGCTCTGTCACCAGGCTAGAGTGCAGTGGTGTGATCTCGGCTCACTGCAACCTCTGACACCCTAGTTAAGGCCATTCTCCTGCCTCAGCCTCCCAAGTAGCTGGGACTACAGACACACACCACCACACCCAGCTAAGTTTTGTATTTTTAGTAGAGATGGGGTTTCGTCATGTTGGCCAGGATGGTCTCAATCTCCTGACCTCACAGTCTGTCCGTTTCGGCCTCCGAAAGCGCTGGGATTACAGGCATGAGCCACCATGCCGGCCCTGCAGGAATTTTCTTTTTTTTATTTTATATATATATATGATTGCATTTTAGGTTCTGGGGTACATGTAAAGAACATGCAGTATTGTTGCATAGGTACTTACATGGCAATGTGGTTTGCTGCCTCCATCCCCATCACCTATATCTGGCATTTCTCCCTGTGTTATCCCTCCTCAACTTCCTACCACCCACTGTCCCTCCCCTAGTCCCCCTCACCACAGACCTCAGTGTGTGATGCTCCCCTCTCTGTGTTCATGTATTCTCATTGTTCAATATCCACCTATGAGTGAGAACATGTGGTGTTTGATTTTCTGTTCTTGTATCAGTTTGCTGAGAGTGATGGTTTCCAGGTTCATCTGCGTCCCTACAAAGGACACGAACTCATCATTTTTTATGGCTGCATAGTATTCCATGGTGTATGTGTGCCACATTTTCCCTTTCCAGTCTATCATCAATGGGTATTTGGGTTGATTCCAAGTCTTTTCTATTGTAAACAGTGCCGCAATGAACATACATATGCATGTGTCCTTATAATAGAACAATTTATAATCATTTGGATATATACCCAGTAATGGGATTGCTGGGTCAAATGGAATTTCTATCTCTAGGTCCTTGAGGAATCACCACACTGTCTTTCACAATGGTTGAACTAATTTACACTCCCACCAACAGTGTAAAAGTGTTCCTATTTCTCCACATCCTCTCCAGCATCTGTTTTCTCCAGATTTTTTAATGATCACCATTCTAACTGATGTGAGATGGTATCTCAATGTAGTTTTGATTTGCATTTCTCTAATGACCAGTGATGATGAGCATTTTTTCATATGTTTGTTGGCCTCATATATGTCTTCTTTTGAGAAGTGTCTGTTCATATCCTTTGTCCACTTTTGAATGGGCTTGTTTATTTTTTTCTTGTATATCTGTTTTAGTTCTTTGTAGATTTTGGATATAAGTCCTTTGTCAGATGGGTAGACTGCAAAAATTTTTTCCATTCTGTTGGTTGCCAATTCACTCTAACGATTGTTTCTTTTGCTGTGCAGAAGCTCTGGAGCTTAATTAGATCCCATTTCTCTATTTTGACTTTTGTTGCCAATGATTTTGGTGTTTTAGTCATGAAGTCCTTGCCTATGCCTATGTCCTGAATAGTTTTGCCTAGGTTTTCCTCTAGGGTTTTTATGGTATTAGGTCTTATGTTTAAGTCTTTAACCCATCTGGAGTTAATTTTAGTGTAAGGTGTCAGGAAGGGGTCCAGTTCCTGCTTTCTGCACATGGTTAGCCTGTTTTCCCAACACCATTTATTAAACAGGGAATCCTTTCCCCATTGTTTGTTTTTGTCAGGTTTGTCAAAGATCAGATGGTTGTAGATGTGTGGTATTGCCTCCGAGGCCTCTGTTCTGTTCCATTGGTCTATATCTCTGTTTTGGTACCAGTACCATGCTGTTTTGATTACTGTAGCCTTGTAGTATAGTTTGAAGTCAGGTAGCATGATGCCTCCAGCTTTGTTTTTTTTTTGCTTAGAATTGACTTGGCTATGTGGGCTCTCTTTTGGTTCCATATGAAGTTTAAGGTTTTTTTTTCCAGTTCTGTGAAGAAGGTCATTGGTAGTTTGACGGGGATAGCATTGAATCTATAAATTACTTTAGGCAATATGGCCATTTTCACAATATTGATTCTTCCTAATCATGAGCATGGAATGTTTCTCCATTTGTGTCCTCTCTTACTTCATTGAGCAGTGGTTTGTTGTTTTCTTTGAAGAGGTCCTTTACATCCTTTGTCACTTGTATTCCTAGGTATTTTGTTCCTTTTATAGCAATTGTGAATGGGAGTTCATTCTTGGTTTGGCTTTCTTTAAGTCCGTTATTGGTATATAGGAATACTTGAGAATTTTGCACATTGATTTTTTATCCTGAGACTTTGCTGAAGTTGCTTATCAGTTTAAGGAAATTTTGGGCTGAGACAATAGGGTCTTCTAAATATACAATCATGTCATCTGCAAATAGAGACAATTTGACTTCCTCCTTTCCTAACTGAGTACCCTTTATTTCTTATTTCTTGCCTGATTGTTCTGGCTAGAATTTTCTTTGAATCAAATAACTACTGGAAATGTTTGTTTATAACACATATTCTTGTCATCACTGTCATGGTCGAATTCTGAGTTTTCATGATATCTTTTTCTAAAAGCAGACAGAAAATAGTTGAAAAAATAAGAAGTTAGGAAATATGTGAGATGGGATTGGCGTACAACACTGTTTTTTCAGCTCAGGGAAATCCATTTCTATTTCTCAGAAACATCCATCTCCCAGGCCTCTGATTCTAATTTGAGTCAGGATATGAGAGAGATAGTGAAAGGAGGAGAAAAGAAAGAGAGAGAGATCCTGGGAAATATTTAAGGAACAATAGGACGTCCGAGGATTTGACTGGCAGATCAGAATACCAAGAACAACTTGTTTTCTGTCTAGAATAAAAGGAGCTGACTTTTTCTAGAGCATCAATCCTTAGAGATGCTCATAGACGTTATGGACCTTTTCCTCAGAAAATATAAATGAATCTATGCACAGAGAATTTTGCACACAATCCCATGAGGTTTTTGTACATGCCCTGAACTCCTTTCATGCACCTAAACCCAGAGTCCCTCATTTTATTACAATCATTCCCATAACTTCATGATCTATTATCCTCAAAGTGGAACACATCATTTCCTTATTTGCTGTTTTTCATGGCTGGTATTTTTTAGTCTTACATCATATCTTTGGTATGTTCTAAGAAGAACAAAAAATTAAAAAACAGTGTATCTCACCCAGACTAAATCTGCCTTCCGTGATAATTTATAGCTTTGACTGTTCAGATTGGGTTTTGAGTCAATCCAGAGTAGCCTTCGTCCTTTGCCCTCCCAGCAGGGCTGACAGATGGTTATTTTCCTTCCAGTAGATTGAATGTCACAGCTATAGGTGCCTTTCGTAGCTGTGCTATTATCAAATAGATGGGATATGGGAATACACAGGAACATTTGAGAAGTGGCCAGGAAGAAAGAGGGAGAAAGCTGGAAATAAAACAGGTCAGAAGAGGGCATCCTGAGGCGTGTCTGGGATGGCAACAGCATCCCCGTCTCTCCTGCGTCAGTACTTTCTGCTTCTCAGGCATGTCTCTTACCTGGCTGTGAGCCTTCCTTATGAATATGTGGGGCTGGAGGCTCACTTCTGACTTTTTTCTAAAGGTCATAAGGGTTCAGCATTTGAATGGCAAATTTGAAGATGACTCTACCTGTCCTGTACTACAGCTTATTACAAAGGCTTGTCTGTATAAATGTCATATGAAATAAAGTCTAAAGTAGCACAGTCAATGGGAAGGCTTGTTGTCTAGCACAAATATATTAAGACAATTCTAAGATACAGCAATATATGTTTATATATATTTCATCATTTTAAATAAATCTAAACAATTTATTTCAATGTTTTGGTAACCCTGCATTCTTATGCTTTAAAGGTGATTTGTTTTAATGATCTTCATTTTTCAATTATTTTAGGATATTCTGATGCTGGGTGCAGTGGGAGCTTTTGGCTGGAGTGGGACCATAGTCCAGAAGACATCTCATGACCATTTGATCTTTCCTAAACAAGCCTTTGACCAAATTCTGCAGGACAGAAATCACAGTTCATATTTAGGTAAGGTATAGCAATAATTGGCTCAGCAAACATAAGTTCTCTGGCTTTAAACCAGCCTTGAACTGTCATCTAATTGTCACATTTATTACACATATCTATGTTGTCTCTTTGCTAGTCAGGCCTTAAGGTATAACTGCTTATTGGAATACTATATTATACCCACTAATTTCCTCTGGCTGGTCGAGTGGTCATAATCCTGGAACATGATTGTGTTCCTCCAAAATGGAAATAGTTCCCAAAAGCTAATACAGTAGGCGATAGTCTTATATTATTGTAGAGCTCTTAGTCTTCTTGTTCTTATAATAAGCAGCCACTGATTTTGCAGACTTACTATGGGACGGTTCCTGAGCTGGCTAGTCTATCTACGTAAACATTTACATCATTCCAGCAAGTCTTTCAGGGATATTTTGCCTTTGAGAGATAGCAAGATTAATAACTTGCCGAATGTCCAACAACCTAGTAAGTGGCAAATCCAGAATTCGAACTTCAGACTGTTTCCAAGGCCTGTGTTCTTTCTACTGTGCAACACTACCTTTTAATTACATTTATTCATTTACTCTAGAAATATTTGTTGAACGCCAGGTTCATAGGTGGCTGATGAGGATAACCTAGAATCTAGAGGCAGCTTTATAGGTAAAAGTTCCACCTACATGGGGAAGTGCTGCAGGTCAAAGGACAGGAGCAATTCATCTTAGAAAAAAGAAGACTTGTCCTCAGTGATGTATTCAGGAGCACTAGGAGCTTTGCATCGTATCTAACAACAGAGGATCTCTGGTCACCTCTGCTCACTTCTTTTAACTTTATCTTGCTGAGATATTCAACGGTACTCACTCTGTAACTCCTTCCCTTTTAGGTTACTCTGTGGCTGCAATTTCTACTAGAGAAAACACCCACTTTGTTGCTGGTGCTCCTCGGGCAAATTATACTGGCCAGATAGTGCTGTACAGTGTGAACGAGAATGGCAACGTCACAGTTATTCAGGCACACCGGGGTGACCAGGTAAATCTCATTGTTTAGCAGGTGAAACTAATTTTATGGGTAAATGAGCAGGTGAGGAGTCCAGTGAGTAGAAATGGAAACCAACGTGGCCTGAGTGGCTACTCTGTGACTGGCTCTGTAATCTGAGTTTACTTAGTGTATTCCTTAGATCTTCACAACAATACCAAGAAGACCACCCTCCCTTTTGACAACTTACGGGAATTTAGCTAGCTTTCTAAGGTCATGCAGCATCAATGGATTGAGCTGTCACTAAAACTCAGTCTTTTCTGGACTCAGAGGCTGTGCTGTTTGGGTACGTTCCCTTCATATTTTTGACTCCCTGGATTAAGCATGGACATTATTTAGTTATGATGGCAGGCCCCTAACCACTGCTTTGTAGGTAAGCACACACTGGGAACAAGGATTTGCAGAGGAAATAATGAGAAGGGAGTAGTATAACATTATAAGGACTGAGCTTCTACATCTGGACCTGTCTTGTTTTTGAAGATTCTAAAAGTAAAACAATTATCTTCTCTGCCACTTCCTATGGATGGGTGACAGTTTGGTAGTCAGACCCTTTGATGAATCCCAGTTGTGGCTCACTACAGCAAAGGTCTGTTGCTAGAGCAAAGGCCAGCTGATTGGTTCCTATTTCCTTACTAAACAGTTTTGACCCAGGGGCTTGGCGCACATTTAAAATGGGCATCACTGATCCCTGACAACCAGCAAAAAGTGCTTTCCTTCTTAGAGTTTGAGAAACTTACAAAGATTTCTAGTCTCTGGATTAAGTATGATCCTGCAGCTGCTATGGATTTTCTAGGAGTAAGAAGATCTGAGTTCTTGACTTCCTTGACCACAAATTAGCTATGGACATACTTTTCTCTCTTTTTTTAAATACTTTAAAGAAGTTCTTTTTTAATTTAAAAATAACGGTGACAGTGTTGTGGGAGGAATCATTTCTTAGTCATTTCTAAATCCTTAAAAAGTGTTCACCTAGGCATTCATTGAACATTGAATGGGATGAATGTTCAAAGTCCCAGCATTTCTTATTTTGGTTTAGCTCCACTAGTCCTCCTGTGATAGTCTATCCAGCAACTACTTGCCTGTTTCACATTATGACATGTACACCTACATCATCACATGTGATGTCCCCCTTCCCTCTGCCTAGAAATCTCGATATCCTTCTTACTTTGCAATTCAAATGATATTTTAGCTTTCTAAGCCTTCCTGACTCTCCTGCTCTCTGATAGCTCAGCATTTGGGACTTGCCTCTATTACAGTTTATTTTACCATAGAAGCTTAATGATTTGTTCTCCCTGCCTCTATTCCTCCTGCCTTTCTCTATAACAGACCTCACGTACCTACGAAAGGTTTGCCTTATGTCTTTGACCTTCTGGCGTCAGAAACACCTGGAATGCTAATTTAAAGTGCTGTTTTCTGAATCACATCTTAGACATTACAGCAGAATCTCTAGAAATGGGTTTCAGGGATCTGTATTTCAAAGGCATTTTCTTGGAGATTCTTGTGCACAACTAGGATTTAAGAACCAAGTGTCAGATGGTGTTCAAACCTGAGGGAAGGGACTATGCTGTCTGTCTTCACGTTCCTAGCACTTTGCAAACAGTAAACACTCAATTTTTGTGTATTGAATGTGCAAGTAAACGTTCAATGTAATATTAGAAGTATATGAATCCCAGAAATTCTAAGTTTAACATGCTTTATTACTCCAGATTGGCTCCTATTTTGGTAGTGTGCTGTGTTCCGTTGATGTGGATAAAGACACCATTACAGATGTGCTCTTGGTGGGTGCACCAATGTACATGAATGACCTAAAGAAAGAGGAAGGAAGAGTCTACCTGTTTACTATCATAAAGGTAAAATAATCATTCAATTGACAGTTTAATTTGCTTTAGTACTGATAATTTAATCTGCATTTGGAAAGAAAAATTTATTATTAACAAATGATAATTTGCATGGATAGTATGGTTTACATTTCATTATTTTTGAGGATGTCCCCATTAAGTTATGATTTTAAAAATCACATTAACAGGAAAAACTAGAGTTTAATATGTAGTGTACAGCCATTTTCCATGAGAGGTCTTTGAATATATTGTCCGTTAGACAAATAAAGCCATTATAAGTACACATCGTTTACTGAAATATGTGCACGTGCACACATGCGTGCACACACATATGCACACACACATGTACACACACACACACAAACATTTCGGTATTTCTCTAGTATCACATGTAATTTTTTGCTGCAAAGATAACAATATCAGGGCAATGCTTTCTTGTTATCAATTGACAGTGAAAAATACCAGTCGTATCAGGCACTTTGTAAATGCCAAATGATCCCAGATGCTTCCTACATTAGTTTGTCAGGAAATGTCATTGCTTAGTGTAACGTTTAAGTATGTGTCCAACTCTTGAAGTATCGAGTTCTTCCACAAAAAACAGCATATATTAACATGGAAAAGCATAATTTTCCCAGTTTGTAGACTGAACTCCCTAAATCCACGTAATATAAGTATGGTGAACTCCATGAAATATAAAAAAAGAAAAATTAGAGGCACAGATTGACACAGAAAATTATATGACAACACAAGGGAAAGAATGGAAAAAGAGAAGCTGATGATGTTAATGTCATATTGTGTTTAAGTGTTGTGATATTTTCTCCCAGCTGATTTATTGACATTAGTGTAAAAATTAGCTCTGTAACAGAAGTAATTAAAACAATTCTAAAGCAATTATACATATAAAATGTGTAATTGCATATACAAAGCCTAGACCTTTTACTTGTTTGAAAAACTGACAAACCCCCCATTCTGTAAATATTTCTTACTTGTCAGATATACTGAATTATCATTAATTGTTAAAGATGAAAAGATCTTTTAATGCCCTGTCAAACTCAGTAAGAATTTCTGTAAGATTATAATAGAGGAGGAAGAATCAACACTGACCCAGTTTCATGGTTGAGAACATTGCTTTCTTGTGAAGTCATGAAATATTTCCATACTTGATCATAAAATCTAAGAAAAACACTGTGTTTTACAAGGAAATGTCTTCTCCTTTGCACAGAATTATTTAGTGTTTTTTATAATGCAATATTAGCAATCTGATTTTCTACTTCCTGTACCACTATAATTATGTGACTATTTGGTAATTTTTACAGAAACACTAAATTAAGATATCGTGTTTTATTATCTTCTGTGCCCACTTCAATTTCATTCAAGATATTAGTAGTTTTCACCAGAAACATTTTAAATCATTTAAATGATTTCAACATTTAAATTAAAAGGTTGGAAATAGGTGAAGATTGTATTATTGAGAGGAAAATAAGACAAAAAATGGATGTTGTTCAGCTACAGTAAGGAGAATTACCTCCTTTCACTGTGGTTTATGAGCAGATATTTATGACCTTAATGAAATTCTTATTTACAATTCTGATCATAAAAAGAGAATTTTGAATTTCAGGTTTAAAATTTTATCCATTTTTAACATTAAAAAATTAGTTTGGCCATCAATTGCTCTGAATCTTTTTTTCTTTCTTATTTTATCATATTTTAATAGATGGGGTCTCACTCTGTCACCCAGGCTGGAGGGCAGTGGTGTGATCAGAGGTCACTGAAGCCTCAAATTCCTGGGCTCAAGCGATCCACCCAACTCAGCCTCCTGAGAGCTAGGACTACAAATGTGTGCCACCACACCTGGCTAACTTTCTACAAAAATGTCTTGCATAGACGGGGTCTCACTATGTTGCCCAAGCAGGTCTTCAATATCAGACTTCAATTAGTCCTTCTGCCTCAGCCTCTGGAGTCTTTGGGATTACAGGCATGCGCCACCACACCCAGCTGCTCTGAATTTTATTTATACAAGTTGTAAGGTGTGCTTTATTCATCCTTTCTTTCCCCCTTTGCAAGGGCATTTTGAGTCACCACCAATTTCTTGAAGGCCCCAAGGGCATTGAAAATGCTCGATTTGGTTCAGCAATTGCAGCTCTTTCAGACATCAACCTGGATGGCTTTAACGATGTGATTGTTGGTTCACCACTAGAAAATCAGAATTCTGGAGCTGTATACATTTACAATGGTCATCAGGGCACTATCCGCACAAAGTATTCCCAGGTAATCCATGAGCTGCACGGTGATGTATATATCTGTGGGTCTTAGCATATTAGAGATAGAAAGTATCATGTAAACCATGCAGCCTGTCCCTCTTATTTTGTAACTTCATTCTTTTGCTCACCAAATATTAAGTGAGCCTCAACTATGTGCCAAGCACTGTTCTAGACTCTGGGGATGCTGTAAGAACAGGGCAGACACAATTCTGATCTTTCTGTGCCTTACATTATGTTGAAGGAAAAAAAAAAAAAAAAAAAAAAAACGAAGTAGATAAGATAAAGTGTTCCAGATAATAATAAATAATTGTTTTTAAAAGTAAAGAAAACTAAAATAGTAAATACAATTTCAGAAATAGAGGAGTATCTGGTGGTTGAAGGGGTAACTAATGAGGCCTCGCTGAGTAGCCAGTTTTGGAGTAAGACCTGAAGGAAAAGAACTTGCACCTGAACTTGCATCAGTTTGCTCCCAGTCCATTGATCTTTTCATTGGTTTATGATTTTTTATTAAAGATTTATGCTGTCTCCTTGATGTAAATGTGGCTGTAAGAGTGATACACAGATCATATGATAAGACCTGACTGAAAAACTCATCCTTAGAATTTGTAGAGAATAAACACAATCTGGAAAATGACTATATAGAAAATGTAATAATGAAATACAGAGGCTGCCATTTTCTGGTTCGGCTGTTGTGTGCTATAATTTTGTGACAAACTTGCTCTTTTAGAAAATCTTGGGATCCGATGGAGCCTTTCGGAGCCACCTCCAGTACTTTGGGAGGTCCTTGGATGGCTATGGAGATTTAAATGGGGATTCCATCACCGATGTGTCCATTGGTGCCTTTGGACAAGTGGTTCAACTCTGGTGAGTCAGGATGAGCCAGAAACAAACTAAAAATTACCTGCTAAGAAAGCAGAACAGATGTCTGTACTGGTATTATAGAAATGCCACATGCATTCTATGAGACTATAGGGAAATGATGTATCATAGTTTGTGTAAAGGAATAAATGTATTTTTCCAAATGGGAAAAATAGATAAATTTTCTTATCTTAGAAATCATTTTTCAATTGATAAAATGGAGGCAATATTTGTTCTTCCAGTTTCATAGGAATGTCTTAAGGAGGAAGTGAGGTCATGTGTTAGTTACCTAGAGGGCTGAGCTAGGGTCAGAAATCAGCACTATACCTGAGATGGACTCCTCAACCTTTTTCTGACTAGGTTATTTGCCATCATTATGGCCATATGCCACACTTCAAAGGACCACTGTCAGCCTCTGGACACCAGAAAAACAGCCACAGCCACACTCTTCAGTCCTGCCTCCCTCACCTTCCCACCTTCTCTCTCCCTTACCTTTGTGAGAAGAGTGAACATTACTGCTTCCATTTGGCAAAACACAACAGTGACCATTTTACCTGTCACTTGCCAAGAGGTTGCAGACTCCCATCCTGTTCTCATGTGTGTGTTTATTTAATAAAAAAATTAAACATGGATTGTATTGGTGATGCAGTCACAAATTAAAAAAAAAAAATTATCCTGTCTTTCATCTTAGAGCTTCCAAATGTAAACTACTGCTAAAGTGCGTTGATAGAGAGTGGAGAGAAAAATTCAGTAATGCTAGTACTGGGTCCTTTATGATAAAGGATATAATATGTGTGTTCAGTAATAACATTCATCCATCTGTTTCTGTTTATGTCTTTTAGGTCACAGAGTATTGCTGATGTAGCTATAGAAGCTTCATTCACACCAGAAAAAATCACTTTGTTCAACAAGAATGCTCAGATAATTCTCAAACTATGCTTCAGTGCAAAGTTCAGACCTACTAAGCAAAACAATCAAGTGGGTGCGTAGATCTGAAATCATCTGCATAGAAATTGGCTTACAGAGTTTTAGACCTGAATATATTTTGGTTTATAGGCCAAGAGAAATAAGGGCCTTCAGTTAATTGAGGCTTAAGCTGCCATACATTGGAGATGCCTGAGAATGGTTCATTAATCATGGAAGGTTTGTTTAGCTCTTCCTTCCACATCTCTAGAAGGTTCTGCTGCAGTTAATTGTAACCTCTATGACATAACCAAGGGCCCTCATGCTTCCATCCTTTGAGTTTCTCTTACCTCCAGTTCTCTTACATAAAACCTTGAGCACGCACAGATTATGCTAAACTGCCACTTAAATGAGCATACCATGTTGGCTATGCCATGATCTATATAGGACAGGTTCAGTAAAAGTATCAAGTATTTTTCAAATCAATGTACTTAGATGACCAGTCAAGTTCTTGAGGAATTAGTAAGCGTAAAATAATGAAAGAAAAAATGGAAAGCAATATATATCTTTTGCTAATACATATAAGCGAAAGTGAGGTGAGGAAATCATTGTGGCCAAGTATCAACAGGAATTGTTGTCTTTTTTCTTGGGCTGGCCACATTGTCTTTCAAGGCCTGGCAAAGGTCCTGCCTCCTCTTGGAAGCTTTTTCTAAGCACACTATCTAACTTTCATCTCCCCTGCCCCAATTATCTCGTCATGCTCAATACAAAGCTTGCAATTTAGCACTTGATTCAAGGCTACCTTCTTTCATTAATTGCTGCTTCATGGGTCCTAATTCCCCTTCCATCAGAATTTGGCTTTAAACTTCAGAACCTGTAGTTCCTACAGGAATCAACTAAGTGACAAATAAATTAACTTAAAGCTGAAAATATGGAAGCAGGTTATTTGCCATAATTCATACCGAGACACAAATTAGGTGAGAACACAAAGCAAAATTAGATTCACATCTTAACACACTTTCCATGTTGTCCTACTTTTCATATCCATTTGGAAGTTTTCCATACAGGTGTTCAAACATTGACCCAGTTTTGAGTAGCATATCTCACTTGACCTGCCTTGTAGCACATCTAACTTAGCACATGTGATAGTTAAGTCAAAAACCATTGCTGTGTAAACATTGTGGCTAGTCTGCCCAATAGATTAACTAGGGAAATATATTAGTTTGCAGAAACAGCTGGCTGGTCAGCTCTTCTGGCCCTGAAGCATAGATCTGTCTCATGTATCTTCCCTTTTTGAATATACTTCAACCCTTATGGCAATGCACACTCAAAAATTCTACTTTCAGAGAATTTCCTTCCCATCCACTGGTTGCCGAGGGTTTCTGGCCTTCCTTACTGTTGGGCATCTTTCCCTGTAAATCTTTTTCCCTGATGCCTTCAGGTCCACACAGACAAGCCAAATGAAATGATTGCGAGCTCATTTATCACTTCATTGCTTGGCAGTAATAGTATGTAAGACATGAATCCCATCTCCACAACTGTGAAAAGTAAATGTATAAAGCATATGGTCTCTATCATTTATTGCATCAGGTGCACACTCCAGTTTAAGATTAATAACATAGCCTATGAAGCTATGTATCATTTTTACAAAGCTACTTGAAAAATAAAAGGAAAAACATTATAATGTGGACTTTGTCCTAACTGCACTCACCTTCCTGCCATTGTTTTTCCTTTACATCATCTTCACTACTTATTTTTAGTTTATTTAATTCTTTAATATTTTATCTATGTTTGTGGGCATTGTTAAGTCACTGGAGCAAGGAAAATTGTACAACATATATAATAAATTTTTTCAAGGTAACATGTAGAATTCATGTTTTGTGAAGGATATACAACTTTTAAAATATTGAATATAATAAAATAAGATAAAGCAACCCCAAATAAGGCAGTTGATGCTGTGAACGGCACCAGGGGTTCTCTCTCAATTTTGGACATTCAGCCAGTGGACATTAGTTGAAGACAATAATTCTGATAGTTTGGACGTTGGCTACTGACATCAGTTATCACTTTTTTTTTTTTTTTCATGGGTTGGTATTAGGAAACAGCAGTTCAGAGAGGGTAAGTAATTTGCCCCAAGTCACAGAGCTCATCAACTGCTGAATTAGGATTCAAACCAAGTCTGCCTGAGTGAGACCTTTTTGCTCAGCATTGCATGTGAGCATCTAGAATATGCCAGGCACCGTTCATGTTCCCTTAGAGTAGCTCAGGTAATCTTCACAATAACAATTCATTCTTAAAACTGCATGGAAGCAGAAAGAACATGAGCTCTTATTTCCAAAATGGCCAACTTTTTCTTCTGACTAGCTGTGTGAACTTAGGTGACTTATTTTACATTACTTATCCTAATTTATTATTTGAAAAATAAGATAATAAAATTCACTTTCCAGATTCATTGTAAAACTTGTATGGCATATATGAGAATGTGTCCAATCGCAGGCACTCAGCCACTTATCCTTTCCATTCTGTGTCTCCGTGTTATGAGTAATGAAGCTCGTGCTTGCGGGAGTGAGCAATTTGCCCAAGTTCATCACACTAGGTTTCCTGGCGGCAAGTCCGGTTTTCTTTCCACTGTTCCCAGCCACATTTCTCTGAATCACATTTCTTTGTATGCACAGTCACCTACATCACATCAGAGCTAGAATGACAAATGCTATGTGGTGCTATGGTTTACAAGCCACCAATATGAAGACTAGCTCCATATTTTCTTGATATGAGATACTTTGTCCAAGAAGACACAATGAAGCAGAGATGCTTTTTCCTATAAGCTTATTTGAATAACATTTCTTTATAATTTTTTTCATAGCCATTGTGTATAATATCACACTTGATGCGGATGGATTTTCATCCAGAGTAACCTCCAGGGGGTTATTTAAAGAAAACAATGAAAGGTGCCTGCAGAAGAATGTGGTAGTAAATCAAGCACAGAGTTGCTCTGAGCACATCATTTATGTACAGGTGAGGCCTCTCTTTTCACTTTATTTCTTTTTAAAGACAAATGAGTGGTAAAAGACTAAAACGGAAGCATATGAGTTAGAAAATGCTTGCCCTTCTAATGAATGCCTGCCTTATAATTCCATCAACAAGAAGCATAATTCCTTTATGCTAATACTTATGGTCACAATCTATTATTACATAAGTCAGCATCATCAAATTTCACTTGGAACTGCAATGAAAGGGCTAAAAATATGATTCTTAAAAAAATCATAGATACAGTGCTTTCTTAAATGTTTAACAGAACTTTCCATTGGCAATAAATTTTATTTTGATATTTTCCTATCAGGGAAAAAATTCTATTCATTTTTCAGCTACTGAAAAATAATTCCAATTGTGGTTTCTATTATTAGATTTAAGTTAACATAGATAAAGTGTAGCAGATTATGAGATAGCAATTATTTGTTCTAATTGTATGCTATAATTACTGTATTTAACATGGATTTTGAAAATTTCCCAAGAAAAATGCTTTTCAGGAGAAAACTTCCACCCAGAAATTTATTTTATAAATGATGTGAATCTTTCCACCTTGGAAACCACATAATGACATTTGAAAGGGTAATTTACTCGGGAAGCCACTTTTTTGAAAGGCTATTTAAGTACTTTCTTAGAATACAGTTCTCAGAATTTAAGGCGCAAAAGAACTGCTGGGGAAACTTTTGTGAAATGTATATTGGGTCCCTATCATCATAAATCTAGGTTTGAAGGCCCAAGGAATATGCAGGTCTAAGGAGGGCCCCAGGTATCCAATGTAAATAGATGCTACAGAGAGATCTTACTTCAAGAAATGCTAAGTGTAAACACTAGAAAAACATAAAGTTGACAATTAGATGAATTAAAATCAGTTGAGTTGTTTAGTTCGTTTTTCAATCTGAAGGTTTCTTGTTTGTGAGGGCCTTGACTTTTTTTGTTGTTAAGGTGACAATTTTACAGATTCTTTAAATGGAAAAAATCTTGTTTTCCTTCTCTCCTATCCTGTGCTAAGTGATGTATCGATTATACATGTAATCCCTAGTGAGGGAATGAAGACAGCCAAGCTGTTTTTCTTTAAAAAGGAAAGAAAAGAAAAATACCCATTTTGACTATTTGATGTCAATACCAGTTAAAGTCCATTCTACTTGCTAAGCCCACAGCCAGCCAAGAAAACGTCTCCTTATAGTCTAGAGCTGTCATGTTAGACAGGCCCCCAGAAGGGTTCAAGAGGCAGGAGTAAGCCCTACCTGTGAATGGACTAAAGAATACCAAGATACCCCTTCTGAAGAAAAGGCAAATTCAAATTTTAGGGTTTCATTTGTATAGACATAGTGTTTTCTCGACAAGAACTGATGAGCTTAACTAAGAATTTCTGCTTCAGATTCTTACGAAACCCAAGCCTCCTTCGATTTCTTAGTAGAAGAGAGGCTGAAAGCAGAATGAGGATGGAAGAGAAGAAGTAAGGATCTTGAGCATTCAAAACAAAGATATTCTACCTGATTGAGAATTGACTGTGCTCCTAATTATAAACATATTTGTAATCATTTTCTTGTTTTAATGCTGCTATTCCCTAATAAACTGACTCTGTCTCTCTCCTTGTATGTGTGTATGTTTAGGAGCCCTCTGATGTTGTCAACTCTTTGGATTTGCGTGTGAACATCAGCCTGGAAAACCCTGGCACTAGCCCTGCCCTTGAAGCTTACTCTGAGACTGCCAAGGTCTTCAGTGTAAGTGCAGCTTACCCCTCATGGATTTAGACTGGCCCACAGAGTTTCACAGTCACTGCAATAGTGTCTGAAGGATACTTAGGATGCAGCCTGTAAATTCAACATAGTATTGGAAGTTCTGAGTAGGGCCATCAGGCAAGAGAAAGAAATAAAAGGTATTTGAATAGGAAGAGAGGATGTGAAATTGTCCCTGTTTGCAGATGACATGATTGTATATTTCGAAAACCCCATCGCCTCAGCCCAGAATCTCCTTAAGATGATAAGCAACTTCAGCAAAGTCTCAGGTTACAAAATCAGTGTGCAAAAATAGTAAGCATTCCTATACCCCAATACTAGACAAACAGAGAGCCAAATCATGAGTGAACTCCCATTCACAATTTCTACAAAGAGAACAAAATACCTAGGAATACAACTAACAAGGGATGTGAAGGACTTCTTCAAGGAGAACTACAAGCCACTGCTCAAGGAAATAAGAGAGGATACAAACAGATGGAAAAACATGCCATGCTTATGGTTAGGAAGAATCAGTATTGTGAAAATGGCCCTGCTGCCCAAAGTAATTTATAGATTCAGTGCTATCCCCATCAAGCTACCAATGATCCTCTTCGCAGAACTGGAAAAAAAACACCTT
>NW_016107395.1:8022999-8144802 GCF_001604975.1 Cebus imitator
AAGGCTACTATAATCAAAACAGCATGATACTGGTACCAAAACAGAGATATAGACAAATGGAACAGAACACAGGTCTCAGAGGCAACACAACATATCTACAACCATCTGATCTTTGACAAACCTGACAAAAACAAGCAATGGGGAAATGATTCCCTATTTAACAAATGGTGTTGGGAAAACTGGCTAGTTGTAGACAAAAAGCTGAAACTGGATCCCTTCCTTACACCTTGTACAAAAATTAACTCTAGCTGGATTAAAGATTTAAACATGAGGCCTAACACCATAAAAACACTAGAAGAAAACCTAGGCAATACCATTTAGGACATAGGCATGGGCAAGGACTTCATGACTAAATTCTTAATTTTCTAAATGAAATACAATTACATATATGTAAAATTCACTAACATTTAAGTTCCATGACAGCAGGGATTTTTGTCTTTCTTGTTCACTGCTGTATTTCCAGTCCCTAAGGCAGGGCTGGCCCATTGTATGTGTTCAACAAATACTTGTTGAAGAAATAAATAAAAATAAAGTAAATGGCTTGTGCTTACCAGTCAAAAAATGAAATATTACCAATACATATGAAGCTCTGTGTATAGCTGTCCCCACCATAGACACTTTCATCTAGCTCCCCTATGCAAATGATTATCCTGATTTTTTTGTTTATTAATGCTTTACTATTTTGCTAAACATTTATATATTCCTGAAACATTATTTGGTTTTGTACTTTATGTAATTAGAATAATACCATATGTATTCTTTTGTAATTTGCTTTTTCAACCCGAGAGCAAACATACGGATCTTTTTTTTCCTTTTTTGTAGATTCCTTTTCATAAAGACTGTGGTGAGGATGGAGTCTGCATTTCTGATCTAGTGCTAGATGTCCAACAAGTACCAGCTGCTCAGTAAGGTTTACTTTAAAGCTTGTTGTAAAATGTAGAAATAAAAAACACAGTAGATTACTTTATTCAAATCAATGTTTATGGAGTTTTTCTGCAAAAGAAAATTCACAACTAATAAAGACCTTTAAAAACTAAATTTCAATTTCTACCATCCACATGGGAGTAAAACAATAAGAAATATTAAATTATCTGTATTTAAATGGTTCCATTCCCTCTAATGTAATAGCAACAAAGAACAAAATCCAATTGTATTTACTTATTGTCAATATCATTTTAATGCAAAGATAGTTTATTATGCAGCGATTTTCTCAGTGCTCTAAATAAGTCTAAAGAGTTTCAGATTTTAATGAGTGAAGTTTTGAAATACTGCCCTTTTTATTTAACAGTCATGTTTTTTCCCGCCTCCTTTTGACTTTTAACAGAGAACAACCCTTTATTGTCAGCAACCAAAACAAAAGGTTAACCTTTTCGGTAACGCTGAAAAACAAAAAGGAAAGTGCATACAACACTGGAATTGTTGTTGATTTTTCAGAAAACTTGTTTTTTGCTTCATTCTCCCTGCCGGTATGTGATGAGACCCTCCACTTCCCTCCACCACATTTCCCCATTATCAATCACTGTCCTCTCTATGTCCTCTGAGTTGTTTATAGAAGCACCTTAACCCTCAGCATGATCAGTCTGAACTTCGTGGCTCCTACTAGTTAAACCACATGAGAACATAGTCTGGCTCTATATCTAGATTCTGCTTGACAGCTTGGGTCAGTTTTTCCTTTACCCTGAGACTTGGCAGCAGTAGCCAGACACTCGCATAACTCTTCTTGAACCATCAGTGTGATGAGGCTGCTGCATTCTGCACAGATGCGGTGCACTTGCTCTGAGACATTTACGTCCCAAAGCTTAGCCTGAGCTTTGCAACTACATTTCTTGCTGCTGCCAAGATGATGCACGCCAGCAAAGCCAGTTAATCACATTGACTTGATTGCTATACCAGGAACATGCTTGACCATGAGTGCTCCCTGGTCACTCCCCTACCACCAAATAATGAAGAAAAAACGGGAGAGAAAGAAACGCTGAGATTTTCCAAATCAACTACTTGATTAAAGGATTAAACAATGGTTTCATTTAATTTAAAGTTAATGTGATCTTAGTAGGTTTAGAGTTCTAAACCTATCCTGACCTTGGTTTTTAAATATCCTGTGCCAAGTGGCAACTACTTCTTTAAAGGGGAAAAAAACCTGAAGAAAGTGAAAAAAGACCCTTCAAATTATTTAAAACACAAACACCAGTATATGATTTTATTTTCTTCTCTTGAAAATGTTTCAAATAAATTGAGAAAAAGGTATTCCTAAAGCCAGCATTTCTAAACATTGAATTAAAGCTATTTGTGCATCTGAAATATAAAAACTATTATTTGTTTCTGGGG
Source organism: Cebus imitator (assembly GCF_001604975.1). NCBI lineage: Eukaryota > Metazoa > Chordata > Mammalia > Primates > Cebidae > Cebus > Cebus imitator. Next base: position 8,025,325 of record NW_016107395.1, read on the forward strand.
AAAAAACTACAGTATTTAATCTTTTCTTAGGTTTGTTGGATGTCCTAGGTATCTTTAGGGTTAGCAATAAAAATAGTATATTAACCACCTGGGCAGTATAAAATTTCAGGTCTTGAAATAAACTATTTCAGTATGAACCAACCTTACCGCTAAAATATCACTGCACCTCTTTTACCAGGTGTGTGCATGCACACACAAATGTTACATGGCAACTGATTGTTATTGTTTCCTTGGTCTTGTTCAGGTTGATGGGACAGAAGTAACGTGTCAGGTGGCTGCCTCTCAGAAGTCTGTTGCTTGCGATGTAGGCTACCCTGCTTTAAAGAGAGAACAACAGGTACAACTTGCATTTCATCCTCGAATCCATGCAAGCCCTCCTCAGCACACATGTTCATTTACCAGCGTAACATCTTGCTATCATCATTTGATAGGCATCACAAAATAATTGGCTGCATACTTAGGGGAAGTTTTCAATATCTGAATGTTTTCTTTAAATTATTAATAACACATGGATTTTCTCCACATAATTCATTCCAAAAGGCACACACAATATGGAAAGTTCTTTTTGTCGGAATATGTTGAGTAGCATTGGTCAAAGCACTATACACAGAGTCACAGAGATCATTTATTTACCCCTGGTAACAAGTTTCACATCAGCTCAACCTTCCAGATTCAGACAGGTATAATATACGCCTGGATAGCTTACATGTGTCACTTGAAAGTCAAGCTTATCTAATTCTAACGTGAGGCATAGTAAAACAAGGTGGACAAATCAGTAAAGATTTTCTACAAATTTGAAAGCCTACGGTATATAAAATTCAGAATCAAATTTTTGGGAAACTTTTATAGGAAACATTTTTTTTTCATGTTGGCCCCTGAGTATGAAGCATGATAGACTGACAAATTTTAATTTTGTGTATAGGTGACTTTTACTATTAACTTCGACTTCAATCTTCAAAACCTTCAGAATCAGGCATCTCTCAGTTTCCAAGCCTTAAGGTAAAACATGATGAAGTCATGAATGGAATAATGGATAGCTTTATATTTCTCTTTAAGTAATTTCCTAATGTTTCTTTCAATAGTGAAAGCCAAGAAGAAAACAAGGCTGATAATTTAGTCAACCTCAAAATTCCTCTCCTGTATGATGCTGAAATTCACTTAACAAGGTAAGTGAAGCAGTGAGTAGCCTGTTACCACTGACACCAATTCTAGATTAGAAGATTTTTGGCTCATGGCTAAAGAAGTCCTCTGTATGCTCATTCTTTTTTTTTTTTTTTTTTTTTTTTTTTTTTTTTTTTTTTTTTTTTTTTTGAGCCGGTGTCTCACTCTGTCACTCAGGCTGGAGTGCAGTGGTGCAATCACCTCACTTCAACCTCCACCTCCCAGGTTCAAGTGATTCTCCTGCCTCAGCCTCCTGAGTAACTGGGACTGCAGGCATGCGCCACCACACCTGGCTAATTTTTATACTTTTACTAGAGATGGAGTTTCACCATGTTGACCATGTTAGTCTCAAACTCCTGACCTGTGATCCATCCACCTCAGCTTCCCAAAGTGTTGGGATTACAGGCATGAGCCACCATGCCTGGCCTGTATGCTCATTCTTAACTGAAGAATTTGAATTAAAATTCTTGTCAACTAAAACAGAAGTCCACAGGCATGGTGGTCCCTAGGAAAACCTTGAGTGAGTCATTATGTTTATTAAACTAATGAGAGCACCCCGAAAAGACAGAGAAAGACCGCTGTAGCCACACATCACAGGCACACTCCACGTTACAGGCCCTCTGAGTAGCTGCAAACATTCCCAAAACATCGAAACAGAACTCTCAAAGGTCCTGAGTGTTGCCTGCACTTTCTTCTCCCTGCCTACTTCCCACTGTATATGAGATCTCAAGCAGTAGCCCCATTCCTGGACATTGAAGCCCCAAGCACAGTGTTTTGCACATGGTGGGTCCGCAATAAATATTGAATCTAGTCACAGGTTGAATATTCAAATATTGAATCTAGATCAAGTCTGGTTTCTGAGTGGAAAATGCCTAACATATCAGATTAGGGTTTTCTTCCAGCCAGGAGGAAACAAGGTTTTTTCCAAAGGAGATCATCCATAAAGAAATGCTTTGTTCCCTGTTTTTACCTGCCCAAAGTGAGCAAACCTGAGAGCAGTGGTGTAAATGTCACTGGTTGATACCAGCTGTCTTTAATTGTTCAGAGTGACGGGTGTCTTGGGAAGTGGGTAACATACAAATTTCACAGGTACTAATAGGTTGATATCACTTTAACTCACACTTAGAAGTAAGGTGAGTTCGTGGCACAGACAAACTGGAGCACGGATGTGCAGGTGTGCTGGTCACGGCTGATGCCCTCCTCCAAGCTTGGGAACCAGAGTTCTCTACCTGGTGAAGCACTAGGAAAACTTCTCAGCACAGATCAAGGACCCCCAAATAGCACACTGTGGCATTTTCCCAAGAAATCTAGTGACAGCAGGTTTGTCTAGTTTCTACCACATCACCCCAGTCCTAAGAGCATCGAATTTGTAGATATCCAATATCTCTCTGAGCAAAAACAAAAAGGAAAATATGTCATCATGTCTAGAGCTTGAGACACATGAGCAAAGATGAAAAGAATGCTTCTGTATCGAGTGAGTTGCAAACAGCACAAGCAGAAGCAAAATACAGTCCAAATAATACATCTCTGAAAAATTCATCAGTAACTGCAGACTTCAAAGGATCCCCACTTGCTAAAATAAGAAATTGGAAACAAATGTAACCAACTCAAATTGATGTTCCCACATTATTTGAATTTTTTTCCTTTTTATATTGATCCTCTCTTCTAAATATTTTTGTCAATACTGCCTTTTTATTATTCTACTCTCCTACAATGGCCAATATTTTCCAAGATATTTAAGCATGAAATAAATATAAGATTGAAATGAGACTTTTTTACTGATTATCATCTTAGGCATAGATTTTTGTAATGGCAATTCAAATTCAAATGTATGCTAATGTTCTTGAAAATATATCATATCCTCAAAAAAATCAAAATAGAGAATTACAAAGAACAAAAGCTAAAATGGCTCCTAGTCCTACCACCTAGAAAGCCCAACATTAGAGAAAGATATACAGTGAAAAATGAAGTCATGCCTCCTCACCTTCCCTAGTGCCACTCCCCATAGAAGACTAACAAGACTGTTTTCAGAATATCTTCTGGATACAGGGTTGCTTATCTACCGAGATATATGCATATAACACACACGCACACATAGGCACACACATGTGCACATTTTATTTACCCAAAAGGAATGATAAAACACTCTTCTGTACCTTGCATTTTACATTATCTTGGAAAAGTTTTTATATTAGGAAATACAGATCTAACTTATTCTAGTCCTGGCTGGAACATAATTAATGTAATCAATTCAATATTCACAAGATATATGGTTGTTTTGCATTTTTATTTTGTTTTGTTTAACTATCATAAGCAATGCTGCAAAATAATTTAACAAACATCTGTGCAAACTCTAGAAAAAAATCTGGAACAGTTATATTGTTAAAAAAAAAAAAAAGATGGGTAGAAATAATGATAATAGTATTATTTCTGAAGCAGGATCCCTCTGAGTATAGATAGCACTACTATAAATATATTGATCAAAACTTACGTAACTTAAGGCACATTTAAGTAACAAATGGAAAAGAGTCAGATCTCTTTAAAATGCAAATGCAGACCACCTTAATTTAGAAACTGGCCCCATTTAGGATCTCACACAAAGATCCTCTGGAAGGCATAGGAAATAATTCATGCACACACAGCCAGGCTTTCTGTTTCAAATCCTAGTCAGTTTTCCCATTTTCCATGTCAGGCTGACAAATCATTGTTTCCTCTCATATATAACCTTGACAAATACATCTATTCAAGTCTCCCTATGACATATTTTCCTTTTAAGGATTTGGAAAAAATCGTTAAGGCATAAAAGAGAGAAAGACATGATTTTAGTAAAAAGAACAAAACATTTCTACTTCAGAAAATGTCCACCCCAAGTTTTTAAGAAATAGACTCAACATTCTATAATTAACATCAACTGTCCAGTGGGAATAAATGGGAAGGATGTGCATAGTGTTCTGAGACCCCTACCCTCACAACTCATCCCCCAGTTACCACCTGAAGAAGCTACTCTGGTTGGAATCCCATCTCAGAGCCCCAGAAATGAGTGAGAAGAGAGAAAGTCTCCAGTTTCATTCTAGTCTGAGTGGTCCTATGAGGGTTTCTCTGATCTCATCATCACTTTGTTTGCATATCTTCATTGACAATCTTAAGCAAAGAAGTCAAGATCAACCAGTGCCTTTAGGTTCAGACTACTAAAACCTCTGGGTCAGCCATCTTAAAGGTGGAAATAGATTTGACCAACCCCATTCAGACCCAAACCATCTGAGTTGGTTTGCAGCTAAAGTAGGATATCAAGAATGAATAATACAGGCATCCAGTAATGAATACTGAAGGAGCTCAATACCCTATTATTACACTTTAGCCACACCAAGGTGATTAATCCACCAAATGGATTATAAATCCATTCATCCAACCAACAAGTACGACTGTCTACTATGTTAACATGCTAGTAACTATAACAGCAATCTTGGGAACACTTCTACTATCAGTTCAAAAGTAATACTTTTGTACTTATTTCAAAACTTGACAATTGGTAAACATATAACGCACGAATTCTTTGCAGAAAGTCCACGAAGAAATATGTTTTGAAAGGAATTTATGTTAGTCTTAGAAACACACATTGGACCATAAGCCCATAACAAGAAGTTCTTTTTATTTGGTGCTTTTGTAACTAAAAGTAAAATTTACTTTAACCTAAGCTATAAGTTACTTAAATAAAAGAAATATTAAGCTTCAAGAACAAAAGCAAACTAAAATATTTGGCTTTACAAACATTGTCCCACAGATCCACCAACATAAATTTTTATGAAGTCTCTTCGGATGGGAATGTTCCTTCTATTGTGCACAGTTTTGAAGATATTGGTCCAAAATTCATCTTCTCCCTGAAGGTTGGTAAGCCTGTCCTAAGGATGATAAATCCAGGAGAAAGTGGGAAGAAAAAAATGAGTCTGGAAATAAAAGAAGAAAGTAAAAAGAAATTGAAATACACTGTGGTTCTCAAACTTGGGTGTGCATTGAAATCACCTGGAGGAATTGTGAAACCACATATGCTGGGCTTTATCTCCATGGTTTCTGATTCAGTAGGTGTGGGTTGAGCCTACATATTTGCATTTCTAACAAGCTCCCAGGTGATGCCTATGTGCTGGTCCAGGTACCATGCTTTGAGAACCAATAGGCTAGATCATAGATAAGTAAACAACTAGGCTTTGTGCATAGTTATGTGTCTTGGGTAAAGGACAATTGATATATTTTGAAGGCAAATGTTCAACATTAACCAACAGAGCATTACTATAAAAGCTGTGGGTAAAAGTCTTTGGAATATAATTATCCTTAGAGACCACTTTTGTTTGCATTTACCATTTGTATAGATTTGTACAGTAATACCAGGTAGTACCTAAAAATATTTTTGAACCAAATTCTATTTGCTATTAGTAAGCAATTATTAATCTAATTATTACTACCAGTTATATTGAGATAAAATTTGTGAATGAATTACTATTTTAGAATGTAATAAAATTAAACTTTGGAAAGTAAGAAGAATTTATTGACTATTGTAAGTCAATACCATTTTATTTTTGTTCATTTCTTACTAGCTTGTTACATGGTTGTAACCCTGCAATTTTGTAATTCAAAAAATTATTAGAAGAATTTTTGTGGTCCAGATACTGTAATAGAATTTATAAAATGTGAATGGTATTTGGCAACCACATTCTCTAATGGGGTATCTATTCAATTCATGGTAATAAAATAACATTCATAGAGAGTGTACTGAGTACCAGCCATTGTTCAAGTGCTTTACATATGTTATCCATTTAATTCCCAGATTAGTTATGAGCTTGATCTTATTACTCCCAGGGATGTTATTTAAAATGTTTAAATTACCAGTAGGGTATGAGCCCTGGCCAATTAGAACAGAAACCCCCACCAGTGAGAACAGATATTGTGCCAGTGCCCTGTGCCAGCACATACCTACTGAATTTCTGATCATCTTTACAAATAAGAAAACAAGCATAGAGAGATCAAGTTCCTTGCCCAACCCACACTGCTTATCAGCTGCAGAGTGGGACACAACACCCTGGCAGGCCAACTCCACAGGTGGCATTTTTAACCACTTATACTGCGTCTCTCAAGACACAAATTATTTACCCATTCACATTGTAGATGTTGAGTTTTTTCCATTGAGCCATTTATGCCTAGTGTTCCATTATTGGAACACTAAGCATGTGGGAGTTACTTATAGCCTATGCTTACGGTCATCACCAAGGTATGATTGCAATTTTTTTGAAATTGCATATCAGGCATAATTCAGGCATAAATGGGTTTTAAGAGGTGAGACACAGAGACCTGAAGTGTGACTATAAAGTGATGGTTCACTTTCATTTGCACTCAATCTTACCACTTTATAGTTACTCTTCATCAACACAGGGGTTACTGGTGAATTTCCTTACATCATGTGCATCCTGTAGCAGTACTGCCATGTTTTATTCTCTACGTAGGTAACAACAGGAAGTGTTCCAGTAAGCATGGCATCTGTAATCATCCACGTCCCTCAATATACCAAAGAAAAGAACCCACTGATGTACCTAACTGGGGTGCAAACAGACAAGGTAAAGATTACAAAATTGCCTATAAGAATGTACACTTTAAAGATGTAAATAACCCATGAGATTAGGGTGATTGTGTCTGACATTTTACAGGGGGGAAACAGACGATAACTCCTATGCAGCCCAGTGCTAATTGACTAGCAGTTAATTTCATCTTCGAAGAAAATATTGTTACAAGAAAACAAATGTCTGAGTCTAGGGAATTGCAGGTGGGAGAAATTATTCCAAAAACCCCATTTTGGCCAGGTGAAGATCTGACTTTGACAGGCCCTGTGAGGACTGGGAAGTGAGAGGTGGGACCTACATGGGGAGCATAGCAGGTCGTCACAGCTGCAATAAGGAGCTGGTCTTCAAGCAGCCAGCCTGGACTTTCTCCTGGTAATACTGAGCCCTGGCTGTTCATTTTAATCCCTCCATTTTCTTTTATAAATAAGAGTGTCCAGACCTAACCCAGGCAATTAAATCAGAATTTCTAGGGCTAAGACTCTTACACCAGGGTTTTTCTTTAAACATTCCCTGTGGCTCTAGCACACAGCCTGGGCTGAGAAGTACTGCTCTAGCCAAACCCCTTGACATTGGCTCATCTTCAGTCCAGCACTTACCTGATCAACAGTTGTATTACTCCTGTAGTGTGCATAGGGGGCTACAGGAAAATCAAAATTCTAAAATGTTCCAGAGAGAATTACCCTGAATTATTCAGTGTTTAGCTATTGCAAATTTGCCTTATTATATGTGGGCTATAAGAAGCTAGCCCACCTCGTCAGTTCACATCAGGAACATTTAAATACTTCATGTTCACCTGGCGATTATATGAAATGTGGCGAGGTCAGCGCTGTTGAAAGAAGCCTAACAGACCTTCCCAGGCCTCTACAAGTGACACTAAGATTTCCTAACATGTTGAAAGGAACATCATAAACTGTTTTGCTTCCGAAGTCTGATCGGTGTTCTTCTTTTATAGGCTGGTGACATCAGGTGTAACGCAGATATCAATCCACTGAAAATAGGACAAACATCTTCTTCTGTATCTTTCAAAAGTGAAAATTTCAGGCACACGAAAGAATTGGTGAGGACAAGTTAATGTGTGAAAGCTCCCCTCAGTCATACATTTACTTCACCTGTGATCAGGGCACTGCTTTTCTCCTACCAGCTGATACCATAGAGCTTTCTTAGTTTGCCTTTGATGGCTTATATAAGTTAAGATTTAGAAAATATTAGGTTGGTGCAAAAGTAAATATGGTTTTGAAACCCATAATTACTTTTGCACCAACCTAATGTATGTTCAAATCTAGGTTACTGGAATTATCTGATGCCATTTCTTATAAAACACAAGTTCCAGACTTCACATGAAAAACTCATGTGAAGCTATTGCGTTTATGCATTGTGCACTTTGGAAACAAGACAAAGAGGAGGAAAAGTGAAGGAGCCGGGTGTGTGCTTCAGAGGAGAAGCCCCTTAAATCCCCCTTCCACATAATACTGATTGTTTTTTTATGCTTTAAGTTCTGGGGTACATATGTAGATCTTGCAGGATTGTTACATAAGTATACACATGCCATGGTGGTTTGCTGCCTCCATCTCTTTGTCACCTACATTAGGTATTTCTCCTAATATTATCCCTCCCCAACCTCCCTACCCCCTGCTATCACTCCCCTAGCCTCCCAACCCCTGACAGACCCTAGTGTGTGATGTTCCCCTCCCTGTGTCCATGTGTTCTTATTGTTCAATACCCACTTATGAGTGAGAACATGCAGTGCTTGGTTTTCTGTTCTTGTGTCAGTTTGCTGAGAATGGTGGTTTCCAGATTAATCCATGTCCCTGCAAAGGACATGAACTCATCCTTTTTTATGGCTGCATAGTATTCCATGATGTATATGTGCCACATTTTCTTTATCCAGTCTATCCTTGATGGGCATTTGGGTTGGTTCCAAGGCATAGGCGAGGACTTCATGACTAAAACACCAAAAGCAATGGCAACAAAAGCCAAAATAGACAAATGGGATCTAATTAAACTTAAAAGTTTCTGTACAGCAGAAGAAACAATCATTAGAGTGAACCAGCAACCAACAGAATGGGAAACAATTTTGCAATCTATTCAATTTGACAATGGGCTAATATCCAGAATCTACAAAGAACTAAAACAAATTTACAAGTAAAAAACAACCCCATCAAAAAGTGGGGAAAGGATATGAACAGGCACTTTTCAAAAGAAGACATATATGTGGCCAACAAACATATTAAAAAATGCTCATCATCACTGGTCATTAGAGAAATGCAAATCAAAACCACATTGAGATACCATCTCATGCCAGTTTGAATGGCGATCATTTAAAAAATATGGAGATAATAGATGCTGGAGAGGATGTGAAGAAATAGGAACGCTTTTATACTGTTGGTGGGAGTGTAAATTAGAGCAACCATTGTGGAAGACAGCGTGGCGATTCCTCAAGGATCTGGAAATAGAAATTCCATTTGACCCAGCAATCCCATTACTGAGTATATACCCAAAGGATTATAAATCATTTTATTACAAAGACACATGCACATGTATGTTCATTGCAGCACTGTTTACAAATAGTGATGTGTTTTATTTAGCTGTGAAATATGCTGCTGCTCTTCTCTGTTTTTCAATATTTTGTCATTTCCTGCTCTCGAGCTATGCCTGCTTCTTTGGGAAAGAGACTAGTCTAGCATCTGGCATGGTACTTGGCACATATTAAATATTCAAATAAGTAAACCTTTAGTAAGCAGTAACTCCTAAACAAACCACAGCTGTCTGCCATGAACAATATTAAAATTCTCCTGGTTTTCTTGATTTCAATTGTTTTATTCTATGAAGGATGGTATAAACAGGAATCCAGAAGAATAAAATTATGTTTCTATTAAATATGTATTAATCTACAAGTAGATAAATACATGCTGTAGCAGAAGTGGACCATGCTATCTTTTGGCCTTGAACATAGGCCAATACATCATAGATTTTTAATTGTACACTTTCATTTTTTAATACAGTTTTAAGTTCATGGAAGAATTGAGTGGAAAGTACAGAAGTTTCCCATATGCCCCCTGTCTGACACAGCCTCCCCCACTGTCAAAATACTGCACAAGAATGGTATATTTGTTACAATCGATGAAACTACATTAATATATCATTATCAACCCAAATCCATAGCTTACATTAGGGTTCACTCTTGGCGTTGTTAAAATCCATGCTGTGGATTTTGACAAATGTAAAAATGACATGTATCTACAATTACAGTATCATACAGGGTCTATTCACTGCCCTACACATCATCTGCGCTCCGCTTATGCATTCTTCCCCCCCACCAGCCCCTGGAACTGCTGATCCTATTTCTGTCAGCTTTTTTAAAAATCTAAGGAGTCTTTCATTAGGTTTGATGACTGAATTGTAGTACGTTTTGTGTATGTTCAACAATTTATTTAACTAGTTCATTGTTGACAAACAAGTTACAGTTTGGGGGGTTGGGGTTTTTAGTTTTTTTTTTTTTACTCTTTTAAATAGTAATGCAATAAACAGGCTTGGGGTTCTTTGTTCTGCACATTGCTGATTATCTCCTGAGGCTATCTATACAGACAGGAAATGGATGGGGCAAAGAGTGCGCACTTTGTACATTTTGAGATGTAGTCCCAAAATCCCTTGAAGGAAGATAGGAGGGTTATAACTACTAATAGCTCATGAGATTGCCTGTTTCCCTAGATGCATCCCAGCACTGGGTTTTATCTATCTTTAAAATGTTAGCATTTATTTTGAACTCCTACTAACTCACTCTCTCTTTTACCTTTGACTCCATGCTACAAGAACTGCAGAACTGTTCCCTGTAGTAATGTTACCTGCTGGTTCAAAGACCTTCACATGAAAGGAGAATACTTTGTTAATGTGACTACCAGAATTTGGAATGGGACTTTTGCATCAGTAAGTATCAGTACTATTTGTTGGATTTATTAATAGCAAGGAAACATAAGGCTGCACTGACAAGTTCTTCCCCTTTGACAAAAAGTATTCTGGCTAATGTCTGCAGTACCCAGATAACCCAGAGCAGTTTTACCCTGTAAGGCAGCACACTTCTATCCTTTCCCAACGTTCAACCAATTCGGCAGTGCCTCAGAGTCACCTGGGGTACTTGTGAAAGGATCAGCTTCTCAGACTCCTTGTGACCTACCACATCAATGGGAATGGTGTCAAGGTCACCTCTGCAGCCCTGGGCTACAAGGGGCGGCCCGCTTTGTTTCCCTCTAGAAGCTCCCCTGATATCCGTCTTCCCAGTCTCCTCCGCCACGCCCAAATCAAAATGTCTATGTCTCTGTCTTACTCCTTGAGCTCTCAGTTAATTGTATGATTGATCTCAAACCACCCAGTAGATGAATCTAGCATAAGAATATGTCTTCCTGTGTTACAGCCAGGTCATCATCCTGCTCTCCTGTTTTGCCCTTTCCCTGATGGAAGAGCACAGTGGGCACATGACTTTCTAAGTCATCTCAATCCCCAAGTAAAGTATGAAGAAAAAGCCAAAACAATGTCAGTGGTTTTTTTTTTGTTTTTTTTTTTTTGTTTTTTTCCGTATGGCAACAGTGAGTCTGCTCTAGCGATATTTGCTTTCAGCAGGGATTTTGGTAGCCAGAATTTCAGTCTGGCATGAAACAGTGTAAGAATAGACAGGCCTGTCCTTAAATTTGACAGCTTGTGTGGCTAGCATCCCTTTTCCTGACATGGGCTCCAATTGAGGAAGAAAACAGAAATTAGTCTGAAACCTCCTGGGGACCCTTGTAGCACTCACTAGATTTTTTTTTTCTTTTTAACAAATAAATCAGTTCCCAAGGTGCTTACCAGCAAACGCTACTCATTTTTTTTTCTTTGAACCATTTCACGATCTCTCCAATAAACCTCACTTTCTGCTATAGAGTTTTGTAAAACTGGAGAACTGAGCACCCTCCAAACTCATCCCTGGAGTCAAATATAAGCTATATTCTTGGATAAAGATATAGAAGAAAAAGGAATAGTAAAAGGTTAGAAAAAAATGCAGAACTGGGGGAATGGGGAAGTGAGAAGTTGAATATTTCTTTTGGCTTGCTTGCCTTCACTTTGCTTTCTTGTGAGTTGCATTTGCTCTCAAGCCTGCAGGACAATTCTACATCCTTAAAGATGTGAAGTGTGCTGTCAGTTGTACCAACTTCCCACCTGCTGCAGTGTGGTGCTCAGTTTTGCTCCATTGATTTTTGGCTCCTTGGATTTGAGGAGCAAATGTTTTCATAGCAAATTTTGCCAACTGGAAGGAACACTGACTGTTGCACGTCAAAATGCACTCACGCCAGCTCTGTAAAACACATTTGGTTTTTCTTGAGTTGGTTTAAGGCTACATCATTTTAACTGTGAGACTTTTTAAAGTACCTTCCCAACAATCTTCAGAAGCAGTAGTTTATTTCTGGGAGCAAACTTCTTAGAAAGTATACTATTTGTGCTGCTTTAATGTGGCTATGGTGGTTAAGCTGAGAAAACACCCTTGAAATGTCAAGGTATGCCAAGTCCTTCACATCTCCTCCTTCGTGAAAGGTCAAGTGTTTATCCCCACCTTGTTTCCAGCTATTAAGGCAGCAAAATGGATGTCTCTCAGACCACCTAGGAATCTAGTCTGAAATATGGATCTCATTTCCTGTATTAAAACCCAATGATGCACTGCCTTCTGTTGCTACCCTTTCGCTGATGTAGTGCAAGTAATTTCATTACAAAGTGATTGCTCTGGGAGGGACGGTGGGGGGTGGGGAGCTGGGGAGAGATAGCAAGGGGAGACATGCCAGATGTAGGTGATGGGGAAGAAGGCAGCAAATCACACTGCCATGGGTGTACCTATGCAACAATTTTGCATGTTCTTCACATGTACCACAAAACCTAAAATGCAATAAAATAAATGGGGAAACAAACAAACAAACAAACAAACAAAACAAAGTGATTGCTCAGACCTCCAAATTGATAACAGAGTTGTTGCCATTTGTAAGGAGAAGTCTTGATGAGTGCTAGCAGGTGTGTTACTTCACTCTCCAGATCTAAGTGGCATGCCTACCTCTACCTTCAACCCTGCAGGATACTGTGTGCCTGTGAGAAGGACCTATTTTGAGAATACTGTAAGAAAAATTATTTCATCTTTAGTCTTTGGGGATTATGAAACCAGCATTTACTTAACTGCTACTTTTTTTCTTTTAAACCAATATGAATACTCTTAATGTTTCCCCCAATAATATGTTTAAGAGACTGGTGAGCATGATTAATTTCTGATCCAATCATCTATCTTGAGAAAATTAACAGTAACCAGAGTCAGAGCCAGTAGAAAGGAAATCAATGGCTCAATTTTTGGAAATACATGATTTCTGGCTCCCAGATATTGTTTAGCAAATTACCTCATAGAGTATGTCCAATAACGTGCCCTGGTAACCAGAAAAACTAAGTCATAGCATGTGAAAGCAGCTCTAACATCTGAGCACTGCATTCTACTTCACAGTGGCATCAGGCCTAATACAGAGAAAATAGTGACATATACACATCAATAATATTTCTATTGAAAAATACTTTCTTTTTTTTTGAGATTGAGTCTCGCTCTGTTGCCCAGGCTGGAGTGCAGTGGCGCAGTCTCAGCTCCTGCAACCTCCCCCTCCCAGGTTCAAGTGATTCTCCTGCCTCAGTCTCCCGAGTTGCTGGGATTACAGACACCCACCACCACCCCCAGCTAATTTTTTTGTATTTTTTAATAGTGATGGGGTTTCACCATGTTGACCAGACTGGTCTTTGAACTCTTGACACCTCAGATGACCTAACTACCCATTTCAGCTTCCCAAAGTGCTGGGATTACAGATGTGAGCCATTGTGCCCAGCTGAAAAGTAACTAGATGGAAGAATGGATGTAACGTTATTTTGAATTAGGAGGTTACTAGTAATGACAGCATAAAATATCCTTCCTATCTATATGCCTGCCCCAAATTAAGTATTATTTGATAGAAACATTTAGATTAGGAAATCTTATATTATTACTGATGTGATAGAATATGCCAAAACGTTCAGGGCCTTAGGTGGTCAAGTTCAAGTGCACTTTCAAACAGTATTATTTTACACATATGTACCCATAAGGAAAATTCTCTTCTCTTTTAAATGTTGGTTTATTTAGGTAAGTATACAAAAATGTCAAGTTTACAATTTTCTCTCATGTCACAAACTTTTTTAAAAATCTGAACTATGATCTCCCCCAGTTAAAAATAATCATTTTTGAATCCTTGTTTTTCAACCCTGTTCTCAAGTTCAGATCTGCTCAGGGAGATATTTTAACTTGCGCATGTGCAGATTCCACCCCAGAGACTTGATTTGTGGTGGCAAGGTGCAGGCATCTGCATGTCTTAAAATTTCCTTGGGTATTTCTGACGGGCAGCCCTGTTGCATAACACTGGTTTAAGCACAGTAGATTCTGGGTAGGTCTTCAGAACTGGCATTTGCTCGTCATGTTCCACCAGAAAATTAATAATAAATCATAAGCGTGTCAGCTTTTCTGCATTTGCTGCTGCTAGAGTAAAACGTATTCCTTATTCTTGTGTTCCAGTCAACTTTCCAGACAGTTCAGCTAACGGCAGCTGCAGAAATCCACACCTATGACCCTGAGATATACGTGATCGAAGATAACACTGTTACGGTAAGCATATCACACCCTTCCCTGCAAGCCTCAGGGTTAGTGGTGGGCATTCCATTTCTAAAAACCTGGAATAGTCACTCTTCTCACCTACATCTATGTAGAACAATCTTAATCTTTAAAGTGATGTTTATTGTGTTGAGCTTTTGGTGAGAGTGTGTGCTACTCAAAAAGGTCATTGATGTATTTGCCCTCCTCAATGCCCCCACCCGTGTTGGCAAAGCTGGCTTTCCTAGAAGTGGTGATCCAGTGAGAAGCACAACAAAAGGGCTCTATGTGGCTTGGGACTCCATGGTGTCCCTTCTCCATGACTAAGCCAGCAGCACCGGTTCTTCCTTTCTCCTCCTGCTTCCACAAAATGGTCTAGAGCATAGGCCACAAAACCTAAGTATGCTTATTTAAATCATAAATTGTATTTTAAATAATTTTTAAAGAAAGGTGCTGAAGCATGCTTAATAGATAGTGCATTTATTAGAGGGTGTTTAAAAATATTTCTCCTTACAACTAGACACTGACACTGTGTGACATGTCCATTCATTCGATTTTACATTCTGGAGGACTGTAAATGCTCCCCTTGATAAAAAAAAGCTTTTACAGAGAAATGTACTCTCACAGAAAACAAAGGTTCTCTGTTCTAAGAGCTGGCATGAGATAATTTTCCTTTGCACTGAATCTCTGGTTAGAATATGCCATATTTAGATATAGTGGGATTTCCATGCTCAGTTAATCTGCTGGCAGGGCCCTGAGCATTTTCCTCCCAAGGCTTGTGTTAGGAGTTGAAAGCCAGTTTAAGAATCTGCCCCCAAAACCAGCTTGGCAGTTGGCCTCATTCCACTGCTCCGACCTACAGACGTGGTCAAAAAGCTATGGCCCCATGAACTCTGGGCCTCCTCACTCCATGCCTGAGAGTGAAGCTCACAGCACTGGGGCCCCACTCTTGTCCAAGGCAAAATTATTCCACACAACAGAGCACACTTCTCTGCCTCTGGTTTAGGAGCCTCAGTGAAAGCTCACACCCTCTCTTCAAAGACTGAAGCCTGGAAAATCAGAAATAGAGCCAAAGGAAATGCAGACTTCAAAATCAAAATGCTATGAACTTAACATAGGGGAGAAGTATTATAGATTTTTTTAAAAGCTCACTTTAGAAAAACCTAGTGTTCAGACAGTATGGGAAACTCTACTGAAAACTGTTTTTTAGAAAGCAATATTAAATATATTAATTGGAAATTCAAATGAACAATTTTAGTAAACCCATTAGATTCTTCTTTTCTTGTCTTTCTCTAAGCAATACTAATACATAACAGAAGTCAATTACTAGGTGCAAAAGTAATTGCGGTCTTTGCCATTAAAAGTAAAGAAAGGCCGGGCGAGGTGGCTCACGCCTATAATCCCAGCACTTTGGGAGGCCAAGGCAGGTAGATCACCTGAGGTTGTGAGTTTGAGACCAGCCTGGCCAACATAGTGAAACCCCCTCTCTAATAAAAACAAAAATTAGCTGGGTGCGGTGGCACATGCCTGTAATCCCAGATACTAGGGAGGCTGAGGAGAATCACTGAACCCGGAAGGAAGAGGTTGCAGTGAGCCAAGATCACGCCACTTCATTTCAGCCTGGGCAACAGAGTGAGACTCTGTCTCAAAAACAAACAAACAAAAAAGTAAAGAAAAATTACTTTTAATGGCAAAGACTGCAATTACTTTTGCACCAGCCTAATATTATTCAATTGTGTCTATGAAAATTTTTTAAATCTAAATAATTTGGATAAATTTTTGAATAAGGTGTTGAATCTAAATAATGACTTGACATATATTGTTTGTTACATTTATTTGAATCCCCAGCCCACTTAAAAATCTGACCCACAAAATGCTATAGTCCCGGGTCTGTAGGGATCCGTGGTTCCCTGGGTTTGAAAGCTGTGGAAAAGAGAGCAGTAGGCTCATAACTGCCACTAAGCAGTGACCTACATGAATTTACCATCACTTTACTCATAAATTTATAAAGCCTTATATTTTAGCTCTTAAAGATACAAATGAAAGGAAATACAGTCACCAAGGCCAGCTGCAAGTTTAGCCCAGCCCATAAATTATGTAACAAAAAGCAGCTCATCTGCCACTGCAATTTAATGTTAAATCAAGTAAATAAAATGCATATTATCCCCCTTTTTTTGCTTCTAAATATAGCTCTTTATGAATATTTTCTAAAGAGAATGGTTGAGATTCTTTCCCTATTAAAGAAAACTAGGCCAAGCATGGTGGCTCATGCCTGTTATCTCAGCACTTTGGGAGGCCGAGACAGGCAGATCACCTGAGGTTGGGAATTTGAGACCAGCCTGACCAACATGGAGAAACCCCATCTCTACTAAAAATACAAAATTAGCTGGGCATGGTGGTGCATGCCTGTAATCCTAGCTACTCAGGAGGATGAGGCAGAAGAATCGGTTGAACGCAAGAGGTGGAGGTTGCAATGAGCTGAGATCGCACCATTGCACTCCAGCCCGGCAACAGTGCAAGACTCTGTCTCAAAAATAAAAACACAAATAAAGAACAAGACTGTACAGTTTTACTGTTAAAACTCAGGGTAGCCATTCTATTACAGCACCTCAAAGACTGCCAGGAAGCAGACATAAAGAATCCTAAGCAGCCTCACGGACAACTTTCCCACTGGAAAGGTCAACTTGACACTTGAGATATTATTTCTACTTTTCCAACAATAGATATCAGCTTGGAATGCGGTTTAAGTAAAAGTAGTGTTTTAAACACCCAATATGAAGCTGTTGTTTAGTCACCATGAAATTGAGTTAATGAGTTTCAATTCCCCTCCCCAAAGTGGTTTGCTTTCACTTGATTTGAATGTATGCCAGAAATAAAAGATTCTATTTCATAAGTGAAATAAGCATCTGACATTGTCAGACATGATGTAGCCACAAAACACTGAGGTAGTTAAAGGTGGGAAACTAGACAAGTTGTATATTTTAGCTGGATGGACTTTGCAGGAGCATTTTCTCTAAAACTGTTCTGACGATATTTGAGGTATGCCATCATGAGCAAGTCATGTTGCCTTTCTAGAGATGTAGACCTTCACTTACAGAATTAGAGAACTGGACCAGGCCATCTCCCCGCTTTTTTGTGGTATTAGCATAACTCAGTTGTGAACTTACATTTCCAGATTCCCCTGATGATAATGAAACCTGATGAGAAAGCTGAAGTACCAACAGGAGTTATAGTAGGAAGTATAATTGCTGGAATCCTTTTGCTGTTAGCTCTGGTTGCAATTTTATGGAAGGTAAGAGAAGCATCAGATTTTAAAGTACAGGGCTCCTGAAGGCCAGCCTTGAATTGCTTACAAAACATTAACCTCAGGTTTTATATGCTACCTTCTCTATCACAAGGAGAAAAGAAATGCAAGTTTGTTTACAATGTCTTATTCATGTCTTTAAAAAAAAAAAAGTAAGGATTTTATCTTCTTTTACACCTTCCTTTCATCAAGAACCCTGAATATTTTGTTCAGCTTCAAATAAGTAGATGCTGAAAAATGTAGCTTTATGCAATGCAGCTGAGCTCTCTGGACATAAATTTCTTCTGGCAGGTGATAGATACCAGGTCATCAGTCTGCACACCCCTCTTCAGAGCCTCAGGGATTCCCAGAGGTGCCTCAGAGGATGTGGGCAGTAAAAGCAGTCAGAGGCACCTTACAAAACAAGCCACGGGTGTTAACATTCTTATATCGTCACCTTTACAGCTCGGCTTCTTCAAAAGAAAATATGAAAAGATGACCAAAAATCCAGATGAGATTGATGAGACCACAGAACTCAATAGCTGAACCAGCAGACCTACTTGCAGTGGGAACTGGCAGCATTCCAGCCAGGGTTTGCTATTTGTGTCAATGGATTTCTTTTTAAATCCTATTTTTTAAAATAATGTTAATAGGTAAACTAGCCTGGTATTTTCAGAGAAAACTGCAGGTCAGTTTACAATGAAGAAATTGTGGAGGGGGGAGGGGGAGGTAGGGATATAAAGGGTAAAAGACTTATTTTATATGATGGGGGAAAAGGTAATCTTGAAACTGGCTGGTCCAGAGTTTACATTCTAAAGTGCATTGTATCAGCAACATGAAATGCTTCCAAGCATGGCAACTTTTAAAGAAAAATATGATACTCTCAGATTTTAAGGGGGAAAGTGTTCTCTTTAAAATGCTTGTCTTTAAACAGCAACAACGAAAGTGGAAGTGCCTGATATAATATATGGAAGTACTTCCACTTGTGTATATAATTTTAATGAATATTGATGTTAATAAGAGGGGAAATAAAACAACACAGGTTGTTTTTCAATTTATGCTGCTCATCCAAAGTTGCCACAGAGGATACTTCTAAGTGATAATTTTATTTATAAACTAGGTAAAATTTGTTGGTTCCTTTTAGACCACAGATGCCTCTTCCACATCCTATCTTGCTCTAATGGTCAAAACATGCTTGAATAACGGAGCTTAGAGTGTATCTCCTACTGGGAAAATGTCCATTTAAGTTAGGAGAGGGGGCAACATAGAGACTGAGGCACAAAATTTTGCTTAAAATCCAGAATATAACATTTATGCAAAATTCCATCTGCTAGAGGACCATCCTGTGCCAGAGAAAGGAAAAGAAGGAAATTTCCTTTCTCTTATAGGAGCACAATGGTGCTCTTTTAGGACCTGATTAGCTGATTGGCAGGATTGAAAGATGAGTAATTTCTTTGGCAACCTTCCCCCTCCCTTACTGAACCACCCTCCCACTCCTGGTGGTCCCATGTTATAGAAGTCCTCTACAGCCTGCCTTTCTCTCCAGTGGTCCAAAGTTATCACCACCTTTACCCCTCATCCAAAGTGCCCACTCCTTCAGGACAGCTGCTGTGCATTAGATATTAGGGGGGAAAGTCCTCTGTGTAATTTACATACCTGCGTGAATTACTGTATATAAACTCCTTAACTTCAGGGAACTATTTTCATTTAGTGCCAAACAAGTAAGAAAAATAAGCTTGGGTGAAGTTCTAAATGTTGGAATGACAAGGGGTGTAAACAATGTAAAGTAAAACATCTCAGGATTTCAGAAGTGACAGATGAGGCATTGAAAGTCACCAAATTAGCAGGTGTACCCTCTGTGCCTGTCTTGTTTCTGAAGTACTTAAACTTCCATAAGAGCGGATCACAAGCTCAGGAGTTCGAGCCTGGGCAACATGGTGGAACCCCATCTCTACTAAAATACAAAAAATTAGCTGAGCGTTGTGATGGGTGCCTGTGATCCCAGCTACTCAGGAGGCTGAGGCAGGAGAATCACTTGAACCTGGGAGGCAGAGGTTGCAGTGAGCCAAGATTGCACCACTGCACTACAGCCTGGGAGACAGAGTGATTCTCTATCTCCAAACAAAAAAAAAAAAAAAAGCCAAGATTGCACCACTGCACTACAGCCTGGGAGACAGAGTGATTCTCTATCTCCAAACCAAAAAAAAAAAAAAGAGAGAATGAATTTGACCTAGGCAAATTTGTTCAAAAGGTAGAGCCTGAGATGATTTGGTCAGATTGGGATAAGGCGCAGCAATCTGCATTTCAACAGGCACCCCAGTCATTGGAATGCAGATGGACCACACTTTGAGAAACACCACCCATTTCTACTTTTTGCACCTTCTTTTCTGTGTTCCTGAGGCCCCACATTCTCTAGGAGAAACTTAAGAGGAAAAGGGTAGAAACACCACATATCTAAAGCTTTGGACAAGTCCTCAACCTCTATAAACCTCAGATTCCTCATTAGAAAATGGGAAGACTGAGTTGGAGTTCAGCAGTGATGCTTTTGGTTTTAAAAGTCTATGGTCTGGATTTCCTATAATACGAAGAGAGAAGCCTCCAAGAATTTGACTTGGAAAAAATGTCAGAGGAAAACAGGTTATCTGCCCATGTGCATATGGATGACCTTAACTGCCCTGGCCTAGCCCCTGTGATGGCAGTTCAGGGCTATCTGTACTGTTTACAGAATTGCTTTGTAGTTGACAACACAAAACAAACATGAAAAAAAAAAAGGCATAAAATGCTAGGGATTTATTGAAAAAACAGCATGGTATTCTCCAGTTAGGTATGCTAGAGTCCAATTTTTTTAACAGCTGTGTGAATTCACAGCTTCATTCCAACCAAAATTTTATTAAAAAAAAAAAAAACTAGAGAAACTAGTCATTAGCTTGATAATATTTAACAGCTAGTGGTACTTGTATGCACCTGCAGCTCCAGCTACTTGGGAGACTGAGGCAGGAGGATTGCTTGAGCCCAGGAGTTCAAGTCCAGCCTAGGCAACATAGCAAGACCCTATCTCAAAAAAAATGACTATTTAAAAAACAATGTGGCCAGGTGCATTGGCTCACAACTGTAATCCCAGCACTTTGGGAAGCCGAGGCAGGTGGATTATGAGGTCAGGAGTTCAAGACCAGCCTGGCCAACACGGTGAAACCTCGTCTCTACTAAAAATACAAAAACAAGCTGGGCATGGTGGCGGGTGCCTGTAATCCCAGCTACTTAGGAGGCTGAGGCAGGAGAATCATTTGAACCTGGGAGGTAGAGGTTGCAGTGAGCTGAGATTGCAACATTGCAAACCAGACAGAGCAACAGGGTGAGACTCCATCTCACAAAAAAAAAAAAAAAAAAAAAAAAAAAAAAAAAAACCAAAAAAAAAAAAAAAAAAAAAAAAAAAAAAAAGTAAGTACTGTATATATAAATACTAGCTTTTCAATGTGCTATACAAATAATTATAGCACACCCTTTTGTTTTTCTGTCTCACCTTGTTTAGGTGAGTACTTCCTTAGATAAGTACTAAATATACATACACAGAACTTGAAAGCTTCGGTTACCCCTGCCTTAGGTAATCTGTTACCTAGATGACACTGTTTCCAGGGAGTAGTTGAATTACTAAAAACCATTAGCCACTTGTCTCTGCACTATTTAGCACACCAGGGCAGGGTCTCTGAGGCTGGGCACTGCTGTCATTTGGGGCCAGGTGATTCTTCCTCGCAGGGCTGTCCTGTACCTTGTAGGACAGCAGCCCTGCCTATAAGGTCTGGGGTTTAGCATGTTCAGCAGCATCCCTGGACTCTACCTACTACATGCCAGAGCATCCTTCCCCTGCAGTCATGACAGTCAAAAAATGTCTCCAGACGTTGTCAGATGCCTTCTGGGGGTCAGTATTTCTCAAGCACTTTTAATCAAAGGTGAGTATTCATACAAGAAATGTGGGGGGGGGGGAACATTTTTTAAATAAGAGTTATGTGTTCCTATTCAACAATACTTTTGCTTTAAAAGTAAGTAGAGGGCATAAAAGATGTCATATTCAAATTTCCATTTCATAAATGGTATACAGGCAAGGACTATAGAACGTGGTAAAAAGCTGACTTGCTTCATGCTGCCACACAAGGCTTATGAAATAGTAAGATAGTAAAATAGCTTATGAAGAAACTACAGAGATTTACAATTGTGCATCACTCATTTCAGCAGCAAAATAAGAACTCCTATCTGGACAGAAATTTTTCTAGCTAGCAATGTTATTTTTGTAAAATAGTTACCTATTAAAACTGTGAAGAGTAAAATAAAGCCAATGTATTATTGTCACACAAGTGATTATGCTAAAAATTATTATAAAGCGTATCATTTTATAATGTATTTACCTAACCTGATATACAGCTATAACCCAATGTATGAAAATCTCAAAAATTAAGACATCATCAAACAGAAGGCAGAATTCCTTAAACTGAGATCTCTGATCCATCTTTAATATTTTAATTTGTACAAATAATACAATTCTATAAACAACTTTGTAGGACTATGCCCTTTGGTGTACATTCAGGCATACTCGTTTTAATCAGTTTGAAAAGTTAATTTAAACCTCTAGAGGTGAAAAGAAACATGGGGGTAAAGTGTGAAAATATTAACTATTTCTTTGAACTCTAAAGACTGAAACTGTAACCATTATGTAAATATAGTTACATATGTACCTGTTTATTTTGGCAGACTGAGTCAAAATATGAATGTATATATTGCATAACTGTGTTAGAATTGTATATATTTTAAAGAAATTGTCTTGGATATTTTCCTTCATACATAATACATAACTCTTTGTTCAAATGTGGTATTTGATGTTTTGGATTAAATGTGTTTTGCCTTTTTGCTTTCCACAAAAATTACAAAAATAAATGCATGTGTGTACAAAAAGCTGCAGAACTCATTTGGTTTCTGAGAAAAATTAAATTGTAGTCAACATAAATTTTCTCGTATCAAAGTATAACAAATAGAAAAGTTTCATTAATTGTAAACCACTCTTTTCATACCACATTATTGGATATAATTACAATTGTTTTGAAAATAAAGCTATTTTCTTTGGGCTTTTACAAGTTATATATTTTACCATTTCCATCTTATACAGTCACTTTGCTCCCATCCAGGACTCAATTTAAGAAGACTGAGGCTATAATTTGCCATAGGTGTCCAATCTGTGCTTCTAGCAGTGACCGCAAGGATGTTCTGCAGAACCCTTAAACTACCTTCAAAGTTTTGAGATAGTGTGAAACATTGTTCCTCAAAATGCGGCCCATGGATAGATGGTGCTGCATCGCCTGGAACCTGTTAAAAGCACAGGTCTCAGGGGCCACTCTAAAACTACTAAAGTCAAATTGGAAGTTCTGCCACATCCCCAAGTGATTCATACTGCACTGAAGTTTGAGAAGCACTGCTCTAAAGCTCTAAAGCACAACTTACCTCTTGAAATAAAATGTGTCCTTGGAATAGAGAGGGAAAAAAATCAGCCAAACTGCTGCAACATACAAGAGCAGAGTCATCTGCATAGTTGTTTTAAAAAAAAATTGTAGTAAGCATGAGGGTTTAAATATTTTTAAAGAGTAAATATGATGAAATAAATATGCTGGAGTTATAAAATAGGTACGTGTTGGGCTCACAGACTGCCATCGTTGTACAGATGGCAGAGTAATGCAAAGATGGGGTGGAAAGTGTGTATGTGCTGCCATAAATAGCGATGCACAAGCATTTCCATTCATGTCTGCGGTGCTCTCTCAGTGCCTCCCTGCCCATGGCAGCTGTGCTGAGCCATCTCTGGAGGGCAGCTCACTGCAGCACAACCATCAGGTAGTGCGTCTGCTATTTGGCTCACATTAAAATACAATCTTGGGGAACTGAGTGTGGGAATTGCAGCTACTTGGGAGGCTGAGGCAGGGAGGATCATTTGAACCCACGAGTTCAAGGCCCCCTCCCATCTCTTAAAAAACAAAATAAAATATTAGAGAAAAAGAGCACTAAGGTTTTTTTCTTTGTTTTTCACAGAGCAGGTTAGGAAATGCTGTTAAAGACCTGTATTAAAGCAATCATTTTGTCCCATAGACTTAATTGGAAAATAATTGTATACTTACTTTTTAAAAAAGTAGTTCTTTTTATTTATCCTACATCACCTGTTAAAAACTACAAATTGCATTTTTAAAATCCCCTTCCTCATCCTTCATAATCTTTTAATATTTTTTACGGTGTCAAAGATTGGACATCATCTTACACAAAATCAGGGCCTAATTTTAATTTAGGAACCACTACAGCCTGACTTTAAAGACAATGGCTACTAAACTGAACTTTTGATTCTACACAAAATTAAATCTAAGACTTAAGTTGCTTAAAGGAACTTTACTATAACTTTTACTATGGCCCTGGCTCTACCGCCCTCTGCTGGATGATCCACTTATCATTCTTAAGAGAGGCCCTGACTGTACCAGGTGCTCAGTAACTGTGTAAGATGCCTAAATCACAATTTCTCGAAAAAGGCTGAAAATATACTGTGACTCTACAGCATATTTTTGTTCTTTGGATAGACAAAAATATACATCATATCCAAAGGACAAAAATATCCACGAAATAAGTCACTTGTTGGAACATATGCTGTTTCTTTCATTCAAAGATGAAAAAATCAACTTCATTTTACCACTTGTACAAAAATACTAGAAACATAAATCATTTGAATTTCCTATTTCTTGAGTGAACTTATTTAGCAATCATGCAAAGTCATGACTTCAAAGTGACCTTGAAACACTGCAGGCAATATGATTAAAGGCTAATTTTTTTTAGATTACTCTTAGCTACTTGAAGCCAAGTTTCAGAGATAGGAAGGCTACATATCATAGTGATACTGGCCCCTTACTACTGTATCTCAACCACCAATTAACTGCCACTCTTAAGTAAGCAAGGGTCAGTAAAGATCCTATATAAGTCAAGTGCAAGGCACAAAATCTCTCAAGGCCATTCCATCCCAGTTCCAGCTGGGATTAACTCCTAAACCTCTGTATTAGTGACTTTATAAGCATAACAGTTTCAGTTCCAAACTTAGAATAAAGCCTACTTGATGAAGGCATGATTCTTTTAAAACATAAAGAATGTTCTGTTCTTTAAAAACATCATTACCCTCAATAAAGATCTTCTAACGAAATATTTAAGTAGGAAAATCTTGAAATCCACATACACCTAACAACATTGCATATGACATAATAAACATCCATTTAACAACCTATGTACAAAATCCTAGAAATATCTACAGTGACCCAGTAGCCCCATGAAAATGTGCTTTCAGATATAATGCAACAGCCAGCACCCACCCCTGCTCTCCAATGGGGACTGGCTGAAGCTCGATGACAGGCACAGAGTGACACTGAACTGCGAAGGTAAGGCTGAGGCCAATAGGCCTTACCTTCCCTAAACCCGCAGAGGAAGTAGGCGGAGGGTTCATCTGCCCTTCCAGTATCCTTCTGGCCTGATCTCTCCAGATGGACTAAGGAATAAGCATCAACTGATGTAACCAGGTGATTCCTAACATCAGTGTGGCTGTCCTGTGGGTCCCAGCCACAGATAAAATACAGAGTGTTTCCCAAGGTATTTTAGGTTGGTAGACAAAGATCACTGGGTGAGTGCCTGACACAAAACAGGTGTTCAATAAATATTTGTTGAATAAATAAATTCCTTAGGTAAAAGATGTTTTCACTAGATATAACAAATAAGATTACTAGGTTTCTTATTTGTCCCAGACATAAGAAAAAAAATCCTTTGATCCAAGTGACTGAAAGTATAGCTTCTGCTCTTAATATGCATATGCAAATTTTGTGATGATGCCAACTGCCCAAATTATGCCAGTATTTTGTTATTTTATGAACTATGTGTTTACTTGAGATTTACTGAGAGTAGATCTTAAATATTCTCACCACACAAAAGAAGGGACTATGTGAGGTGAGGAATATGTTAATTCGCTGTGGTAACTGCCTCACAATGTGTATGTATATCAAAACATCACTTTGTATCCCTCAAATATATACAATTTTTGTTTGTCAAGTATGCCTCAATAAAGCTGGAAAAAAAATTTTTAAACTATATGGGACTTATATACACAAGTCTATCAACATACTGTAAAGTTTAACCAACTAAAAATTGGGGCATTGTTTACTTAAACATTTTAACACAAACCACCTTGTTTCTAGTTAGCTTTATGACAATTTTGTGCTGACCTGTTAAATTAACAACTAATAAAAAAGAACAAAAGTTTTCTGCTAAGATTATAGATTCTGAAATCCCAGAAATCTCCATAATAAGAACTATTTTAGGCAATTCTTTTTAAAAAAAAGATATTGCTTTTAAACTTTTGAAATCATGGGTTTCAGTTTATTATTTTTAATATATTTCTGAAAATATACAATATCAAGACTGTCTGATAATGATTTTTTAATACTTTCCAGTTCTGCCAACATTCCTGTCATGCATCCTTGATAACAATGCTATCCCTGAACCGGGACGGGGCTGGTAAAGTGGGGTCAGTGGGGGAGTATTTTTCCGAGCCAGTTAAAGTCACTGAGGAGGACCCATACCTCAATGTGAGTTGAGATACAATTAGAAATTAGTCATGGAAGGGCATGTCTACCACAGACATCTTTCCTCACATTTAAATTATTCAATTTCTTTCCTGCAGTCCTCCTTCTATCTTTAGTTCCATTTTAAATAACCATTCATCCTACATACCCATTTATCTTGCTTCCTTTTTCTCCCTTTTGTCCTACTGGTATAATATAAGAGATTGTACTTCAGTAAACTATCCTAATGTGGAGAGAAAAAAAAATCAAAATGTGATCAATGATAATAAACAAAGTTAAGATTGCATGCTCTAAAAATGTTAAGTGATTAATTGTTGGATGCCCAAAAGCACTCTTTGTTTCTTTTCCAAGATGATGACTCTTCGTATATTTCCTAAAAAACAAAATTGTAACAGCTATTAAAACTAGACCATTCTAATACATGAATATAAAATATATTTGAATAAGTCAGATGAATGAATACCACATCTATTTCAATGGTTCCTCTTTCAACAATCTAATAGACATTTGTATAAAGCACTGAGAGCAGAAAAATTAATGGACAGACACGTTCTCCATATTTAAGGATTCTCAACACAACTGTAAAAATAATAGACTAGAAGCTATAGCAAAACAGCGTGCAACCACAGAAGGAAATACGCAATTAATTCTATTTGAGGTCATGACAAGAGACATCATGGGCAAGGTTACAGAGGGGAAGACAGAAGGTCTTTAGTTTCAAACATTTTCTTCTTTCCAAACACACCTACTACGTCAACATTTCTAAATATGCTTTTCCAAAGGCAAACAGAATATCCTCACTAGTTGTTAAATACAGTGATCACCTTTCAGAAGTTCTTAAACAAGTTTGAGCTGTGCTCTGGTATGAGCTGCTCTGTGACATATGCACTCTAGCCACCTGCCACCCTTTCCTATATCATAGATGATCTCAAAGCACAGGCCAAGACCAGAACCAGACTAGAAGTTACATAGTTTGTGGAAAGGAGGGGTAAGAAGAACATCTAACTTTTTCTTCTCACTGTCTAGTCACATTCCATTTCTGTAAGGAGAGGAATTCAAATTTGACTCTCCTCTGAACACCTGCACTTCCCCTAACTCTCTACAGATAAACAAAAGCAAAATAGGAAGCCTAGCTATAACTGAAAGCATGAAAACAACAATATGCCCCAACTCCTGCCCCTTACCTGTATTTTCTGGGCTTGTACCCATCCGCCTTCTGTTCACTGACTCCATCCTTTCCTCCCTGGTAAAGAAAGCTACCCCTTCCTCCCAGACTTGCAGCTTATCTTAGAATGCTCTTCTTGCCTCTCCCTCTCCGGGGGCCTGCCCCCACTTCTATCAAAATTGTGTCAGCCTAGTTCACAGCAAGGCAACAAGATTATCTGAGCTTCATCAAGTTTCCTTTCACATATTCTATCCTCTAATCCCTAGGTATTCTCTTATAACAATGGGTTTCAGTTTTCATTCTAACAACATGGTCACCAAATTTCCCAGGCCCTGGTTATGAGTCCAACTTGCTTCTTTCTATCACTGTCTGAGGCAGGAAACCCCCGGGAAGGAGAGGAGAAGTACCCTTTAAAAGCCTTGGCTTTCTGCTCTGCTCTGTGGGTCTTCTGAGCTGTTCATTAACTCCTCAGCTTTGTTGTAAGTCATAGCGCAGTGGGCAATTCTAGAAGATTCTAGACGTTGAAGAGCAATTACACATGTGCAAGCACAGAACAATCCCACTGCTAACATCATGACACCAAGGAGAAATTAGGGATTTGGGCCTTTTTATCCCATCAGAATGCTCTATTTAACCAGAGAATTACTCACCTTTATTGACTGGCTTGACTTAACAGAAAACATGCCAGAAGTTCCTGTTTATGTTTTTAAATCCACTCACTGTGCATTTTCTCAGAGGGAGCAACCTTTTTTTTTTTTCCCCCTAAAAAGAACCTCTAGGAAAAAAGCCTGTTTCACCTTAAAGAATTTCTATTTCAACCATTACCTTAATAGCTAATGCATTATTTTCACTTTCCAACAGAAAGAGCCGCTAATTCAAGGGAATTATAATCCAAGGGATTCATATATGAACCTCTCCAACGGTCCAGACTAGGAATTCTCACTGTTGCCACTCATTGAGGCTTACAGTGTGCTATGCATTCTTTAGGGCACATATTTTTCATGTGTAACAAATCTTGGAAAGAAGATATTTTACAGGTAAACGAAACAAGACACTACAGTCAGTAAAAAGTCCATGAATATAAATTCTGTATAATAAAAGGTGAAGGGTTTTATCTAAAAATTCCTGAGAAAAATCAGGCCCACTTGGTAAAATGTGTTATTTTCTTAACTTACCTTTTTCCATATGGGCACCTTGGCTTTTAAAGTATCAATGGCATAGGTCACAGCTTCAAGGGATGCAGCTCTGTGGGCTGAGGATACAGCAATGATTACGCTTGCTTCTGACACTGGAACCAAGCTTTAACAAGATGAAGAGAAAAAATCACCATCGCCACTGAATCTACATGTTAAAGAATCTGCTAGACAGATGAAAAAAAAATCCAGGTATGCAGTCTTAGAACTATAGTGTAGTTCTATTTTACATAAACATCCAGTTAGAAAACAGTAATTAATTGCAGTAGCATTCAGCAGAGGCAGCAGATGAGGCTAATGCTATGGCTAATTTGTTACAATCTATCCACTAAACCCTCCTGATGGGCACCAAGGAAAATCCTTTCATTGATACAGCAAGCATCTGACTCAAACAAACAAGGCACAGTGCCAGGTAATGCCTAGAGATACAAAGTTATGGCCTAACAAGTATAATACAGGATTTAAAATAATAAATATCAAGTAATAGGAGTGATAATATTAACCATTAATAAAACTACTGGCTATTAATAACAAACTATTAACTAACAGAGTATTACAGATAGTCTCAATTACTGGCTTCTTTTCAAAGCCAAAAAAGAACTCTTCTCTTTTTAGGGGTACAAAAAGGCAAATTACTTTAATGACTTTCAGAAGCATTTATATCCAAAAGAATCTGTCAAAGACTGTCATATAAACAGACTCACAGATTGTCATATAAACAGACTCCAGACCACAGAAAAACTCTCAGAAGGCCTCAAGGCCTTTAGCACACTTTAGCACAAGCCCAAGGGCCTGAAAGTCCTGAAAGCAACAAAAGCTCTCCCAGTATCAAAACCCCCCAGGCAGTCACTAAAGGTACCAAGAGCTATCCCTATTATCTTCCAAAAATAATACATGAACATTCCTCTCATGGTAATGTAGAATTCCTAAGAACAATTCAAGAATCAGAGACAGTACAAAGATGAAAAGCAATGATACTTCACTTTTAAACTAATAAAGGAAATCATACCCAAGTCTATGGAACACTGCTATGTGTTTCACTGGCCATTTCTGCCTAATGTCACTACAAATCTTTCTGACTTCATTATCCGCCATGGGTAGATATGCTTCATATTCTAAGCTAATGACTTTTTTCCCTTCAAAGTTATTTCTTGTAGTCCCTTTAAAAAAAGAAAAAAAAAGCAATTAAAATAAGGTTTTTCCCTACAAAAGAAATAGCACATTAATAAAAAAGGATTATTTGTAGTAGTAAGCAGGATGCCAATTTTTTCTAAAACTACTTTGAAATCTTCTAAAAACAAAATTTGATTAGGAAAATAAAACATATCGTCACAAAGATGATAAGGAAATAAAACAGCACTGATGAAGCAAGCTTATTGAAAACACTCACCTGGCAAACCAGACAATATTCCTCTTGTGACAAATAGATACTTCAAAGGAAAATATTTATGCTTCCAGGACTATCAAGTACATTTTTACCTTCAATTTTGGAAAATATAGAATTCTCTCTCCCTAACAGTGACTTTTATCCTACTTTTCAAAATGCCTTGTAATTTAATAGAGGTTAATTTGAGGGTTACTAAAACAAAACAAGAACTAAAAAAATGTCTATCCACCATCATGGGTACTCTTGGTTTAATGTTCAGTATTTCAAACTCCTCCATTAACACTGAACATGGAAAGCGCATGCTAATTCCTATTGTCTTGTGCAGTGATAGATGTGATGAATATTACAACTCACCTACAAATAGGGATATTGCACCACAGAGCGGAGAAATCACCAACTGTGAGACTTCATCTACTGAAAGTTTCTCGGCAGTAAAGTTTATAATGTCTTTAGATTTCTCTTCAACTTCATCCATATCTCCTCTAGAAATAAGAGGTTAAAAAACCTTAACAAAGTCCTAGGGGTAAAACACTCAACAACTTATAGGCTCTTTCAATTTATGTTTTCTACAAATTGTTGATGGAAAAGGAAGAGGCTGCAGCACAAAATATAATTTAAAGAATTTACATGAGCCAAGACAATGACAGTGGCCCAGGATACTACCAAGATACCTTGGAGAGTTCCCTTGAAGAGCACTCCCTAAGCATTTGCTGCAAGCAGGTTTTTAAAGGCAAAGGCAACAAGAAGAGGGCTAATAC
The DNA here is from genome assembly GCF_001604975.1 of Cebus imitator. Classification (NCBI taxonomy): domain Eukaryota; kingdom Metazoa; phylum Chordata; class Mammalia; order Primates; family Cebidae; genus Cebus; species Cebus imitator. The sequence goes on from NW_016107395.1 coordinate 8,056,177, forward strand.
AATGATACAAAGTTACATCAGGAATTCTCACGGGCATAGGAGATAACGTTGATTGCTGATTGGCTGTACAAAGTGGAACTATGGCGGGATACAAGTTAGAGTGTCCAGCATATGGATTTTATGGTTTCTTAGCCTCAGCTACTCTGCAGCCCTCATAAAAAGTAGCTTCAAGAGGTAATTACTGGCCGGGCACAGTGGTTCACACCTGTAATCCCACCACTTTGAGAGGCCAAGGCAGGTGGATCATTTGAAATCAGGAGTTCGAAACCAGCCTGGCCAACATGGTGAAATCCCATCTCTACTAAAAATACAAAACCCCATCTCTACAAAAATAGCCAGGTGATAGTGGCACGTGCCTGTAATCACAGCTACTCGGGAGGCTGAGGCAGGAGAATTGTTTGAGCCGAGGAGGTGGATGTTGCAGTGAGCCAAGATCAATTGTGCCACTGCACTCCAGGCTGGGTGACAGAGTGAGACCCCATCACAAAAAAAAAAAAAAAAAAAAAAAAGAAAGAAAGAAAAAAAAAAGAGATAATGATGCAGCTCAAGGGGGAGTGACGTGACTGCCGTTTCATTGCAGTGCCTTTCTATGTCTCTTAATTTAATGTTTTATCTGAGGAGCTCACATTCCTCAGATAAAAAGTTTCTTTTCTTTTTATTCCAGGCATGGGAGGCATGATTGGATTTGATCTGAATGATAAAAAATAATCAAATGTAAAAATTAGCAAAATTCAATTATGTGTATAAATAGCCATAATGAATCAGGCATGACATAAAAAGGAATTCATCATTAACATGATCACTAAAATATAATCTATCTCAATGCCAATATATTCCAAATTCTGTAACTGCTATTCATTTCTCCTATCAAGGTACAGTGGAGGCATCGCCATCTTCACCTACATGCCCATCCCCTCTGCACCACTATGGTACCAAGCACCACATCTAAGCTGCCTTTTTCCTTATCCAACAAAAAAGGGATAACAGAAGTGATAGTGATTCTACAGAAACTGGGTTCCCTTTTCAACCTGGTACAACCCCAGGTAAGTAACTGAAGAAATAAGGGAATGAACTACACACTTATTTACTAGGTATTGTGCAAAGCCCTTTGCCATGCATTTCTCATTTAATTCCTCAAACATTATTACACACTCACTGAGGGCCAGACACTAAGGCCGGGCACTAGATATAAACCAGGGGAAAGAAGCACAAGCTCCTTTCCTCAGGGTGCTTATATTCAAATAGAAGAAACAAAGCAATAACTAAGGATAACAAATGGGGATACCTTGTGGAAATAACAGGCTTCAGAGACAGAGCCTAGGGTCTGGGGGAGATATCTCTCAAGAGGTTGTGTTAAAAGTTGGGATGTGAAAGATAAGGAGGAAGTGTTGTAAAGAAACAAGGGCACAGGCCTCCAGGCAGAGAGAGGGAGTGGCAAATGCCAAGGCTCTGGGACAAGAAAGGGTGTGATGTGCTCCAAACCTAGAAAGAAGGGAGAGAAAAGGGCAGGCTGAGTCTAGACAAGTAGGTAGAATCTTGCAGGCAATGATGAATATAATTATTAATCCTATAAGGTTTCATCTGAATTGAAAGATGAGAGAAAGAAGGCTCAGAGAAGTTAAGGAACTCACTCAGGGTGCTGAAATTCCAACCAAGGAGTCTTAGTTAAGCCAATGTTCTTTTTCCTATCTTCTTTCCACCACTGAAACAGCACAATTATTTATACACCACTGGATTTCAGGGTTTTTCATCTGCTATACAAGCCACCTAACTATCTTCAATCTCTTTTTCTTGCAGTAAGACATAGGTATACAAATATGATCTATGAGCGTCAAACCAGGCTGAGTTCCCACAACTTCTGATTTTACAAGACTACTATCATCTATCTGGCAGTTTCTAAAAATGCATAATAACAGTTCTACCAAACACATTCGAGTAACACAGAACACTTTTGAGGAATCTTTGTAACCGTTTCAAAGAACAGCTGTAATGACCACAAATACCCCTTTAATGGAATCCTATAGCTTTCTGAATAAATTCCAAATTCCAAAAAACTGCATTTTAGAACCTCCTGAAATCATGGTAGTGATATGGTGACCACAGTTTCTAAATAGCATTGAGATACATATCTGATAAGAAATTCTTCTATTATTTGCAGATAGCAGGCCTGAGAAAGAAGCCTAGTGTCGACCCGAGGGGCAATCTGTTTTTACAGATCGACTCTTCATTTCTTGTGGCATTGCCCTACACGAGGGTGGGGAAAAAAATGCGTGAAAAAAGACAAAAAGCCATCCTTGGCTTGTTCCTTTCTTTAACGGAACCACGTTTTTATCATCAAGTATGATATTTACTCCTGACTTTGAATAGAAATTCTAGCAAATTAAGAAAGTCTTCTTTCATTCCTAACTTACCAAGTGTTTATTCAGGGATGACTGTTAATTTCTACTGTATTTGTTCTTCAGTTGACAATAAATTAAGCCTCATTATGACTGTACTTATAAGAAGCCTCATCTCTCCAGACTATACTGAACAATGTTCTTGTACATTATTCTACTCAATATGGACTAAGTTGTTTATAAAGAGGACAAGGTAGCCTGGGTCAAAGAGCCACCTGCAACACAGCCATAACAATAAAGCTATTCCTTTAGTCCTGGACAATGGTAAGCTTTCTTTTCAGGCATTACTAGGTGTGAAATTTTTCTACATTTCTCCATGCCCAGGAGAGCGATTATCTAGTATTAGTAAGTGTGCTTGGCAAAAAATACACAGAGAGTCCAATAATATGAGTTCAAATGTTGTCTCTTGAATAGCTCTTAAATCATCAGCAAAAAGAACAAAGCTTGAGGCATTGCACTACCCAACTTCAAACTATACTACAGGGCTACAGTAACCAAAACGGTATGGGACTGGTACAAAACAGAATGCATAAACAAATGAAACAGAACCCAGAACCCAGAACCCAGAAATTAAGACCCAAACCTACAACTATCTGATCTTCAACAAACCTACAAAAACAAGGAATGGGGAAAGGATTCCCTATCCAATAAATGGTGCTGAGTAACAGGTTAGCCATGTGCAGGAGACTGAAACAGGACCCTTTCCTTATACCACACACAAAAATTAACTGAAGATGGATTAAAGACTTAAATGTAAAACCAAAAACTAGAAAAACCCTGGAAGACAACCATTCCGGATCTAAGAACAAGCAAAGATTTCATGACAAAAAAGACACGAAAAGCAATTGCAACAAAAGCAAAAATTGACAAAAAAAAAAAAAATTGACAAAAATTGACAAATTGGATCTAATTAAACTAAAGAGCTTCTGCACAGCAAAGGAATCTATCAACAGATAGCTTCCTTTGGAGAACAAATTCTTGATCACCAGAATTCTTGATTCTACCCTCCGCTAATGGGGGAGGGGCAGATAACGGCAATTTCATCTCCCAGTTGAAGCAGGAAGAGCTGATCTCCAAGCTTAACATATTCTTGATGAACAGACAACCTACAGAAGGGGAGAAAAATTTTGCAAAGTATGCTTCTGACAAAGGTCTAATATCAGCATCTCTAAGGAATTTTTTAAAATGCATGAGGAAAAACAACCCCATTAAAAACTGGGCAAAGGAACAGGAACAGGAGCTTTTCAAAAGAAGACATACATGTGGCCAACAATCATATGAAAAAAAATAGCTCAACATCACTGATCATTAGAGAAATGCAAATCAAAACCACAATGAGATATCATCTTACACCAGTCAGAAGAGCTATTATTAAAAGTCAAAAAATAACAGATGCTGGCAAGGATGCAAAGAAAAGGGAATGGTTGCTGCTGGGAGTGTAAATTAGCCCAATCATTGTGGAAGTCAGTGTGGTCTAGAGACTGAAATACCATTCAACCCAGCAATCCCATTACTGAATATATACCCAAAGAAATATAATCTTTCTGTCATAAAGACACATGCATGCGTACATTCACTGCAGCACTATTCACAACAGCAAAGACATGGAATCAACCTAAATGCCCATCAATGGTAGACTGGATAAAGAAAATGTGGCACATATACACCATGGAATGCTATGCAGCCATAACAAAGAACAAGATCAAGTCCTTTGCAGGGACAAGGCTAGAGCTGGAGGCTATTATCCTTGCCCAACTAACACAGGAACAGAAAACCAAATACCAAATGTTCTCACTTGTAAGTCGTAGCTAAATGATGAGAACTCACGGACACATAGAAAGGAACAACAGACACTGGGGCCTTTCAGAGAGTGGGGGGTAGGAGGAGGAGGAGGATCAAAAAAATAACTAATGGGCACTAGACTTAATACCTGGGTGACAAAACAACCTGTACAACAAACCGCCATGATACAAGTTTACCTATATAACAAACCTGCACATGTACCCCTGAACTTAAAAGTTAAATACATTTTTTTAAGTTGGCTCTTTCCCTTATTAGCTATGTAATTAGCTATGTGATCAAAGGCAAGTTTTTTAAGTCCTTTGAATTTGTTTTTCCACTTGCAAAATATGGTTATTAATACATCACTGTGTCTGACACATAAGATCTCAATAAACTATGTTAAATGAAACATATCAAACTGATATTAATTAAACTGCTTACTTGACACAGAGATGGTGTGGTGGTATTCATAAATCTGTTGGCACCTATAAAGAGTTGCTGCATTGATAAAGATTTGGTACAGACAGACTTACGAAGAAAATACATTAACAGCAAACCACATATACTTTATCATCTGTATGATCCTTCCCCACATGACTGGTTAAGAAAAATAAATCTCACGTACCTACATGGCTCAAAAGCACTACCCTCCGCTAATGGGGGGGATGACAGCAATTTCGTCTCCTGGTTGAAGCAGGAGGAGCTGATCTCCAAGCTCGACATATTCTTGACGAACGGCAAATATTACCTGATTTCTAACATCAGCCAATCTAAAGGGGAAAAAGTATGAATCAAAATATCAACGCAATGATAGACCTCAAATCTCTTCAGCTGCAATTAGAGATATTACATAGATATAATTATATGAAGCATCACCTGCAAAATTATCAATTAAACTTAAACAGTGTGTGGAGAAAGGGCATATCCACTTATATATACATATTTACACATCACAAAGATACATTAAACTGCTCTCAACTCTTTATTGGATGTTGTATGCCTTGGGAAATTAAAGAACAACAAAAAACACACACAAAAAAACCTTTTCTTTTGAACCTGGTTTGAGGCAATACTCAAACCAGGTCAAAAGAAAAGTTTCCAATCAGTACATGGCCTTTCCAGGGCCTTCCATCCATGCGTACAAGCACAAGTATAGCTGCCCACAAACTGTGCTTGTGCACGTTATCCTACTCAAACATGGGTTCATCTTTCCATGCTTAGAAAGATAAAAAGATGTCCTGGGTCATAGAGCCACCTGCAACACAGCTCTAATAAAGCAGCTCCTTTATACCTCAACAATGGTAAGCTTTCTTTTCAGGCACAGTGGAAATGTATACAATCAGCTGTCTCCCTCCAGGTAAAAGGCTCAAGGTAAAGCAGAACGGGAGACCCGACTGTGTTTCATTGATTATTAGACCGCTGTAAGAGCAACTTAAAAGATACGAAATCATGAAGTAGTTTGCTTTTAAACATATATTGTGGAGTATCTTTTACACAGAACTAGGACTTCCAGGTTAAATGTCTACACAGCTTTAAGTGACACCATTATATATTCCTGAATCACCCTCAAATAAGTCACTTTTAATTTTGTTCCAAAAAGGGCTTGAAGTAGGAATGACAGGAGTAAAATTACACATTTTCAAGAACCAGGAAAAAACATTAGATATTACAAAAACTCAAATTCAGCAGCATCTAGGATTTGTTGTAACTCATTTTTCTTTTAATCTTAGAAATTTCTATTTTGAGTTCTCTTTAAAGAGAGGGACAGAACAAAAAAGTTTAAAGCACACATTTTTAACAGAATTTGTAACAATTTCATTTAATGTTATAAAATTGCAGAATTGGCATGCGCAGTGTTTTGTAAATTATCAAAGAGAATATAATCATGTCTCTGGGGTTCACTGTGCTTTTGGGTAAAATATCTTTAATCTTTCTTAAGAAATGGTGCATATTTAGAGTTTACGTCTTCAGTAGTTCAAAAAAAATACGACTCTTTCTGACATTCAGCACAGCAATCAAAACTAATCTTTTTTTACTTTTATCATTTATATATTTTAAAAATATTTAAGCGTTACTCAAATGCATTCTACAAATTTTTAAGTACCCAGGATGTCGAGTTTCTATCTCCTTCCACAGCTGCAACGCTTTTATTTCTCGTGGCACATAAATGGTCTCTGAACGAACTCCTGTTATTTCAGCACTTTTTGCAAAATACAATACTTCAACCTGAAAGTAAAGAAAATGTTTTTAATAACAACTCATACACGTTTTCCAACTGTCCATGTTGAGTAGTTTTCTCATTTTCCAAATGTATTACTTTAATCTATAAAGAAAATTAAATAACCCACAAAAAAATTCAGTATAAGTTCAAATTCTGAAAACTTGTTTTAAATACAATTCAGACTAATTTCTGGATGCCTTTTAGTTTTACAAATGTAAGTGCGTGATCATTAAAATCATAAGTATCTTCTAGGAAAACATGTTTAGCCTGTTTTTAATTGACATAAAAGTACAGCACCTTTTATAAATATGTAAACAAAGAACAAATGTCTGAGTCAAGAGATGAGTTACACAAATAAAATAAATGAACAAATTAAGCGGAAAAATTTGTTTCTCACGGTTGTCAAATGACCTTGGATTCCGATCTGCATAACATTGTCCCCAGACACTAAGAATGAAGTTATGCAACATAGTAAATCTGACATTTACAGAAGCAAGTGGGTTTGAAACACAGGACAATCTGGTATTTACCAGAACAAACCTGTGCCAGCAACCTGGTACGTAAGGAATCCGACGAAGTAAAAACGGCACCTGTCTCTCAGTGCAAACTCTTCTCTACCAAATAATTACAGGTTTGCAAATAACCAAGGGTGTGGAAATCCACAGATGAAGCACAGTTCTTCACAACAATTCTCCATGAGGTGCATTTCTTTTTAGATTAAAATTTTAGCTTCATCAAAACGAAGAATCTGGGAAAGAGGTGGCCACAAAAGGTCGAGGCGCCTTCAGAACGAACCCGTCCCTGCTGCCGTGAGTGGACAGGAGTTCTCAGAGCGGACCTGACTTCCGCCGGGGCAGTGGCAGCAAAGCTCCGGGCCGGGAAGGGCTCTAGGGTGGGGGAGGGGGCGCCCCCGAACCAAGACGCCGGCCGCCTGGGTGTGAGTTGGGGGCTTGGGAGGTCTGACTGACCAGGACTAGATCTGTGGAGGGAAGGGGCGGGACAGACACGTAGAGGAAGGCTCCACACCCAGGCCCACATTCACACCCGCGACCCTTACCTGGCACCGAGGCACCATCCCGCTAGGGACCTCTGGACCTAACCGCAACCGCAGAAGCGCAGGCGCAGCCTGAAGGCATTCGGCACGCTCCTGCACCGCACGGAGCATGCGCACAACTAGCTCCGCCCGCGCCCGCCTGGGGCTGTCTCCTCACGGCAGACTGTTGACAAGCCAGGATTAATTTTCCGTCGAAGATGGGTCGTGGTGGTGAGAGCGAGCAATCAGTACGGAAAGGGCTGACCATGCATGTCCTTCTCCCCAGGAGGGAGGTCGTGATACAGGTGAGCAGACGCCAGACTCCCCTGGACTCTTGAAGCCTGCGTTATGGAGGCTTAGCTAATAGCCTTGCAAAGGCCTTCAGGCTTTTCCACCCGCTCACCTTTAGTCTTCTCTTTGACACTTTTACCTACGGTATGTGAACCCCAAAACTTTGAGAAAGATTTCAGTTAATTTAGAAAGTTTATTTTGCCAAGGTTGAGGACACACCCGAGACACAGCCTCAGGAAGTCCTGAGGACATGTGCCCAAGGTGGTTGGGGCACAGCTTGGTTTTATACATTTTCGGGAGACATGAGACGTCAATCACTATGTAAGAAGTACATCAGTTCCTTCCAGAAAGGCGGAGACAGCTCAAAGCAAGCCCTCCCCCCCAACATCACTGGGGGCTTCCAGGTCGCAGGTAGGTGATAGACAGATGGTAGCATTCTTTTGAGTTTCTGTTAAGTCTTTCCAAAGGAGGGAATCAGAATATGCATCTATCTCTGTGAGCCAAAGGGAAGACTTGAATAGGAGGCAGATTTGCCCTGAGGAGTTCCCAGTTTGAAGGGGCCCAAGATATTTTTCTTTCACAGGTATACGATTAGTATTTCTTAAAGACTTAGAATATCCGCCTGATCGGAACATTTGAACAGTATCACTTTTCCTGTTTACTGGCTGCTCGGTAATTGTCTGCATACTATCCATCCAAATTTCCCAATTTCTTGCCTAAAAGAACTTTTGGCTTTAAATTGCCAGCTTTGTTACATGGATGTAAGTTACCTGTCCCTTTTCTTGGAGCTCATAGTCCGGAGTAGGAGAGTTTTAAATACGAATGGTAATTCCCTTAATGCTAAGGACATATGTTACATTTCAAGGGTGGAAGGGGTAAGTAAAATTGCGTTACCTGGGGAATGTGTTCTAGTAAGTCTCACTGAGAAGATGCTGGAGCTAAATCTGCTAGAATAGTGACAGTAAATGACAAGAGTTGGATTAGTGCGTGAGAAAATTTCACTTGCCTCTAACAAGCCGCAGGGATATGAAGAACCATAATAAGTTCACGGGTGGGCAAGCAGTTGGCAAGGCAGGTGTGCCTCCAGCAAAGAAGGAGGTGATGAGAAGTGAGGCTGGAGAGTCCTTGGTAGGAAGAATTGACAAGGAGTGATTAATACCAATGCATATCCTGGTAAAGTTGCTACACATCAAGGATAAAGAATTATATTCACATCCAGACATAAAAACAAGGGAATGATGATAGTGGCCTTAGACTCCTCAATGGAATCCAATGCCAGTGGGTGGCAATGTGCAGTATCTAAAAAAGGTTGAGAACAAAAGCTTGATCCCATAATATTACGTACCGCCAAGCTGTACATAATGATACTCCTACACCAGGAAAAACTCAAAAAATGCAATACTCAGGAACACTTCTTAAAAATTCTTCTTGGACAAAAAGTCCACTCAGTCAAGAGTAATCAAAGTAAATAGCAATAAAGATGTTAATGGGAAAAATGAAAAACTAAAAAAACTGACATAGAGATTTTAATCAATTCAAACATAAAACTATTATAGAATAAAATGTAAATTACATCAGAATATTTTTAAAAATGGAAACTGTCCAAAGTGGGAATATGTAGTTACAAAATACTAATTCAGGTTTCTTAATATTTTTCATAATATTATTTATTTTAGAAAATATTTTAGGAGTAACTATCTCTTACGAATAAACAATATTCTGATAATTTGTAATTTTATCAGTTTCACCAGTTATTTTGTTGATAAATTCAAATAAATATATGTCAATAATATTGCCTTGCTTTCATTTTTTATTTTCTAATTCCTAATGAGGTGAATCTTTTAATATTTTCATTGGCCACTTATAATTCTCTGTGAAGTTTCTGTTCACATAATTTATTCATTACACTGTAGATATGACACAGTTCTTTTTTACAAAATACAGCCCCAGCAATAATTTATGAATATGCAAGAAAAGCTGATACCAAAAATTTCCACGCTTATTCCGTAGGCTTTGAGTTTACTTTTCTTATGAATTCATTAATTAAATCAGTAAATCATCATGATGGAATATAAATTATTTTCATAATAAAATGATTTTATGAACATTTGCATTTCACTTAAGCTACAATATTTTGTGAAAACATAGTTGGACCCACCATTTTCCCAGTTATTTTTACCATAAGGAATCCTACTTGATTAAGAAAAAGAGTAAGTTGAGAAAAAACATTTCCATTTTGTTTTCAGATTGAAAAAAAAAGATGAGATTCCATGAGACTAGAAATGTAGGAGTGTCTCACACCTTCACAGAAGGCTCTGTTAAAAGATCAGAAACATAACTTTACTTGGTAGTAGCAAATTATCAAAAATGTTTATGGTCTTTTCTGAAAAACAATTTCTCCCAGAAACACCTGGCAGAATCAGAGTTCATTGTGTCCAAAGAAAAACTTTAGACAAATTAAAATGAGCAAAGAACAATTCCTGAATCGCTCCCCTCCTTCAGCCAGAACAGGTTCAGAAAGACTCCAGTGATGCCACGTAATCAAAGAATTATGGACAAAAAAAGCAAATACATTATAGGAAAAGAAAATGAGGTACAGAAACAGCTGAATTGGTTACAGCTTGGTGTTTACCTTACTTGGACAAGGTTTGAACAGTTGCCTACCTTTGATTGGCTGCAACACAGTGATTGGTGTAAGAGTAGATTACATCCTGTTTACACATCCGGTTAGGTTACAGTTCACTGTGTGTTGAGAAACATTTAGGCCAAACTTAAAATTTGTAAGGAGGCAGCTTTAAAGGCTAAACTTTCTTTAAAAGTTATTAGATGTTCTGTCAATTGTTTCACCAATAGTTAACAGGTTTTTTTTTTTGTTTTTGTTTTCTACGCTATTAAAATAGTATATAAATACTTGCCCCCATTGATTCTGTTTTATCATGTTACATTTTAGTCTTTAATTGAATTGAACCTATTTTTTCCCTAAAATTCAACCTATTCATCCATTTACACAGATTTTTTAATCTAAATATTTTCTATCAAATTGCTAAACATTTTTAGCCACATTCTATTTTCATTGCTGCCCATATATTTTTTACCATCATTTTCAGCTACTAAATAGTATCTAGTCCTAGATATCTGGCAGCCCATTATCAGGAACTTTTCATGAAATGCTTCAGTGACCTTGTTTAAGTCAGTAATGAAGTTTATAATCATATTCTATGACCAAAAAAAGTACAGGTAGTAGATTTTCCAATCTCAGCCCATGTCTACTCCTTTATTTCCCAGTGTGGCAGAACTTTTGAACAGTGAAAATCCTTCTGTCTGAGGAAGTTTGGACTATGTGATGTGAGATTCATAGACATTGACTAGTGTCATTAGCATATTTTAATAGTATTTACATTTTTTATTAAAAATAGATGATGTAGTAGTGACTTTTTGAAGGACTAGCGAAGCAGGATATTTCCCTGACCCCTTCATGGGACCCATGACAGGGGTGCCTCATTTACTCAACCTGCTGCTCACAACTCCTCACGGGAGGGAGCACAGGAGCAAACAAGGGCGAGGACTGGCGTGCACCAGCGCTGGAACCACCCGGCTGCTTCGGTGCTGGTGGGATCAAACTCAACTCACTCAGACCCACTGTGTTCCACCCCTCGAGGGAGCATGCAGGTGAGTGGGTGCAGGAGTCAGGGTGAGCACTTTTGGGCGCCAGCAGGAGCAAACTCCATGTAGGGCCCTGCAGCAGTGACTAGGGGGCTGCTTGTGACTCTCAAAGCCCCAAAGAGCATGTTACCGTGTTCTTTTAGCTCTGCCATCTACAGTCGCCTTAAGTGTAAACAGCTCAATGGGCCCTTTGCCTTTTCGCATGAGGCAGGTGCCCTCCATTAACAAGAGTAAAGGGCCTTTTGTATCTGCACTCAGGGTTCCTGAGCTCTTGTCCAGTGTCCAGAAAAAATGAGGTCACACAAAATAATAGAAGGACGATAAATGCGGGGCATTTTATAGCTGCTGAAAGTGGCTCTCAGCAGGAAGAAGAACAGAAAAGGGGATCAGCTAGGTAGGTATTCTTCCCCTGAAGTCCTGCTGAGGGACTATGTTAACTTCTCTTCCAGGTTGTACAAGGGGCGTGGCTTCAAAGGCAAAAACTCCCCAGCACCATGCTTCCATCTACCTCCCCATCCGGGAACCTAGAGTTCTTGGTCTAACTTTCCCACCTGGGCTAGGTAAAATTTCAGGTGTGCTCCTTTGTTTTAAAAACCCGCAAAAAGCTCTGGGAGGAAGGGCATCTGTTTTGGCTGGACAACCAATCCTGCATCAAAATCGAAGATCAGTCACCCCAGAGGAAGTTTCAAAGAACTCCTCTCATTGGACAAGAACATGAATGGGGCAGGAAAAACTTCAACGTTAAAACTCCACTGTACCTTACCTGTGTGGACTCCTACTCCGGATCCCCTCCAAAGCAACCTGGGAGCTGTCTCTCCCTCTCTGCCTGTGCGGATTTCCCTCTCTGGGATCCACTCCCACAACAGTTGGAAGCTCTCTCTACTTCTCCCTCTTTCTCTCTCTGCCTAATAAATCGCTTTCTGCAAAACACTTTGGGTCCCATATTTACTTGACTAGTAAGCTTACTATGCCGCCAGGGCATCTTTCTCATTCCTAGGGCAGGGGAGCCCAAGAACCTCAGGGCACATCCCATTGGGGAGAGAGCTGAGTCCCATCCCTCCACTCGGTTACATCTGTGGCAGGCAAGCCAGCCCGGAGAGGGTGGTGAGTGCATCCGACCACTCTCACTTGCTAAAATCTGTCCTATGGCTTCTCTTAAATCCGTTAAGGAGAGAGCACTCTGCACAGAGGCCACCGGGCCTGCATGGGACCGCAGGAGTCCCAAAGGTGGGCCATCCGCATTTAAAGGCACTAAGCCCGGGTTTCTCCAAACCGTACCCCTTTCTCTCTGCTGTCTGAGTCAAATTGCCTGTGGAAGGGGGTGGGGGCATGGCCAGGCCAGGCCCGGGAGCTCCACATGTTGCAGCAGGCGCCACCTGAGCGGAGTGGAGTGGGAGCATGCTCCGCTCAAGCCGCTACTAACCCAGGAACACCGGGCCTGCTTGGTTGCTGGCCGCGTACCTAGCCATGAATTGTGCCTGCCTAGCGGGCTGCTGTGCACTCTATGAGGCCCACCTTTAAATAGCGTGGCTGCCGGAATTTAAAAGTTACAGGGGCACCGTCTCAGAGCGGGCAAGCTAACCCGAGCCTGCCAAGCTAACCCGTGACGGCTGGCTTCTGCAAGGTCTCACCAAGCCAGGAGAGCCCTCCTAGCATCCAGGCTCAGTCTGGGCCCCCACCACTGCCAAGCACGGCATTGTTTTCCTGGGGGGATGCTTAAGGGAACCCGGACAGCGGAGCCGGGTGCATTGAGGGAGGTGCCCAACACGCACGTGTGGTCCCGGCGGCCGCCTTCGGGGTCAGTGGCACCGCAGAGGGTGTGCTTTCCCAGGGCTGCAGGATCTGCCTGTGTGAGATGCGCCTAGCTTTTCAGACTCACAGCTGCCTGCTGCTCTTTTCTTTCAGACCTATACATCCAAGATCCAGGTTTCCATAAAGGAGCCTGCTAGTGCAGTGGCTAGGGTGTATGTCTAGCACCTGCAAGGTCACTGGTTCAAATCCCTGGAGGGTCTGGATTAACTGAGGCTTGAATGGGGATCCAAGAGCTGAAGGCTATAGGGCACCACACAGATTTCCCAATCCAACTGAATGGTTTTTTGTCACCTGCAATTTTCCCAATCCAACTGAATGGTGCCAGAATCTAATAATGTACAATTTGTCTTGCCTAGGATTGGCTCTCCATACAGTGGAACTTCTCCATCTAGAATACCATAGTCAGACCTGGTCCAGGGCTCAAATAGTTAATTACAGGCCCCACAATCCTAGGGCATATTCCCATAATGGAAAGTGGGGTGTGGAAGGAGGCCTGGTTCCTGAGGGCACCGTTTCAGCCTCTGCCATGTGGTCACCCAGCCTTCTTTAGGACCATTGTTCTTAGAGGTCCCTCCCTAGAAGTATCATCCTAGGGCAGTTTTATAATCAGGCCTATGTTAATTAAACTCTTGCTAGGGAATATTGGTACCCATCACCCAAGCCGCACTGGCCTAGTTCAGGGACATAGTGGTACAAACTACTAATCCCAGCAGTCCACATGTCCTTATGGTGGTCAATGGGGACATATAGACAGTGAGCATGTGCCATGGCGCTGGTAAGCATGATTAAACGCAGCGTGTGGGGCAGCCCCGGAAGATGATCACACATCTTGGGCCAAGGAAATTACAAGGTGCTATAACTAGGGGATGCCCCAGGTCTGGCACTATATAACTAGGGGATGCCCCAGGCCTAGCGGTTGCAAGGAATAACCAGGGATTTGGGCATTCCTGTGTTCAATTTCAGGTGGATGCTACTCTTCCCAAGGCAAAGTCTCCATTAAAATGTATCCTGGACAACTGGGACCAATTTGACACATGATCTTTGAAGAAGCAGCAGCTCATTTTTCTCTGCCGAATAGCATGGCCACAATACCCTCTGCCTAGTGGAAAAACCTGGCCTCCTTAGGGAAGTATAAATTACAACACCATTGTACATTTAGACCTGTTCTGTAAGAGTGAAGGTAAATGGTTTGAGGTCCCCTATGTGCAAGTTTTCTTTTGTCTAAGAAATAATCCTCAGCTATGTAAGGCCTGTACCCCATACCCTTCAGGCCCCTCCTCAGGACTACTTCCACATTTAGGACTCCCTGTAGCTCCTTCCTCCACCAAAGCTAACCAGGTCTCCTCAGCTCCTGCCACCCAAGTGGAATCAGGGAAGGCCAAAGGGGCATAGGCACCTCCAGCTACTAGGGTGCCCCAACTTTACCCACTACAGGCAGTGGGAGGAGAATTTGGTCCCACCAAGGTGCACACTCCCTTTTCACTTTCTGCCTTAAAGCAAATTAAGGCAGACAGGAAAATTTTCAGATGACCCAGACAAGTACATAGATGTTCTGCAGGTCCTGGGTCAGTCCTTTGAATTGGATTGGAAAGATAACATGTTATTGCTTAGTCAGACTCTAACCAGCGATGAGAGAGAGGCTGCTCTAGCAGTGGCCCAAGAGTTTGGGGACACCTGGTACCTTAGTCAAGTACATAACCAATGATGCCAGAGAAGGATAGATTTCCTACAGGTAGACAAGCAGTCCCTAGCACGGACCCTTGCTGGGATCCTGACTCAGAATAGGGGGACTGGAGTCATAGGCACCTATTAACCTCAGTTCTTGAGGGATTAAGGTGAACTAGGAAGAAGCCCATGAAGTATGCAATGTTATCCACCATAACTCAGGGAAAGGGAAAAAACCCAACAGCCTTCCTTGAGCGGTTACAGGAGGCCTTAAGAAAGTATACTCCCCTGTTGCCAGACTCCATTGAGAGTCAGTTAATACTAAAAGACAAATTTATTATGCAATCAGCAGCAGACATTAGGCGGAAGTTCCAGAAGCTGGCCCTGGGCCAGAACAGAACCTAGAATCATTACTAACCTTAGCAACCTTGGTGTTCTATAATAGAGACCAGGAAGAACAGGCTGAAAGGAACAGGAGAGACAAGAGAAAATCCCTAGCTCTAGCCATGGCCTTCAGGCAAGCAGACCCAAGGGGCTCAGAGGAGAGAAAAGCTTGAGTTAGCCTCCAGTCTGACAGAGCTTGCTACCACTGCGGTCTAACAGGACACCATATAAGAAATTGCCCCCAAAGAAATGGACCACCACCTTGTCCTTGCCTACTATGCCAAGGGGATCACTGAAAGGCACACTGTCCCAGGGGATGAAGGCTCCCAGGACGTGAGGTGGCTAACCAGATGACCCAATAGCAGGACTGAAGTTTCCAGGGCAAGTGCCAGCACAAGGCATCACCCTCACCAACCCCCGGCTAAAGCTAGCCATAGAGGGCCAGGAGGTCAATCTCCTCCTGGACACTGACTGGCACAGCCTTCTCCATTGTAATTTCCTGTGCTGGACAGTTGTCCTCCAAGTCTGTAACTGTCCAAGAAGTCCTAGGACAAGCAGTCTCCCAATATTTCTCCCAGCCCCTAAGCTGTAACTGGGAGATATGCTCTTCTCCCATGCCTTCCTCATCATGCCAGAAAGTCCCACTCCCTTACCAGGGAAGGACCTGTTAGCCAGAGCAGGAGCCATTGTCTATATGAACATCGTCAGGGAGGAAATCCCTCTCTGCTGCCCATTATTTCAAGACGGGATTAATCCAGAGGTTTGGGCAATGGATGGATAATTTGGATGGGCAAAGGATGCATGCCCAATTAGAATAAGGCATCCCACCTCTTTTCCTTACCAAGGACAGTACCCCCTAAAGACCAGAAGCCAAAAAGGGGCTACAGAATATTGTAAAGAACTTAAAAGCTCAGAGTCTAGTAAAGTCCTGTAGCAGCCCTTGTATACTCCAATTTTAGGTGTACAAAAACCTAATGGACAGTGGAGGCTGGTGCAGAAGCTCAGGCTTATTAATGAAGCTGTGATCCCTTTATACTCAGCTGTACCCAACCCTTACACCTTGCTCCTCAAATACCAGGAAAGGCACCATGGTTTACAGTCCTGGCTCTTAAGGATGCCTTTTTCTGTGTTCCATTACATCCTGACTCCCAGTTTCTGTTCCCCTTTAAAGACCATTTAGACCAGAATTCTCAGCTCACCTGGACAAGTGCTTTTCAGATAGCCTCCACTTGTTTAGCCAGGCTCTAGCTCAAGACCTTAGTAATTAAGGTGAGATATTTCTCATTACAGCATATGCCCACTTTCCATCTGGAATGTCCAAATCTAGCTTCTATAAGGTACCTGGTTATAGCTTCCAGGTACCCTGGTTCTTCAATATATGGGTGACTTACTTTTAACACAAACTCAGAAATCCAGTGTCAGCAGGCCACCCAGGACCCCCTAAACTTTCTTGCCACCTGTGGATATAAGGTTTCCAAACCAAAAGCCCAACTTTGTAGGCAAGGGGTAAAATACCTAGGGCTTGTCTTGTCTAAGGGCACTCAGGCCCTTGATAAAGAATGTCTCCAACCCATGATGTCCTTAGCTGGCCAAAGACCTTAAAACAGATTCAGGGATTTTTTGCAATAACTGGTTTCTGCCGCTTGTGAATTCCCAGATATGGTGAAATAGCAAAACCTCAATATACTATGATTAAGGAAACCCAAAAGGCTAACACCTGTCTAATACAATGGGACCCTATAGCTGAGGCAGCCTTTCAGACCCTGAAGCAGGCACCACTGCAGGCTCCAGCTCTAAGCTTTCCTACGGGGAACGGCTCCTCCCTATGTGTTACGGAAAAGTCAGGGGTGGCACTGGGGGTTCTCACCCAGACTCAGCGGACCACGCCACAACCGGTGGGATACCTAAGTAAGGAAACTGATGCAGTAGCCAAAGGCTGGCCACACTGCTTGCAGGTCATAGCCGCAGTGGCTATACTGGCCTCACAAGCTGTTAAAATGGTGCAAGGAAAGTTCTAACTGTATGGACTTCACATGATGTAGCTGGAATTCTGGCCTCTAAAGGAGGCTTATGGCTGTTCAACAATCCTTACTCAAATATCAGGCCTCAAGGCTCGAAGGGCTATACTTCAACTGCACACATGGGCAGCCCTCAATCCAGCTACTTCTCTTCCTGTGGAAGGGGCAGACAAAGAACATGAGTATCAGCGGGTTATAGCCCAGAACTATGCAGCTCGAGAGGATCTCATAGAAACTCCTCTAGCCAATCCTGACCTTAACCTATACACTGATGGAAGTTCGTTTATGGAGAATGGAGCTCAAAAGGCAGGATATGCAGTAGTCAGCGATCACACAGTGATTGAAAATAATTTCCTTCTTCATGAAACTAGGTCCCAGTTGGCAGAAATATTAGCCCTCACTCAAGCTCTAGAATTAGGAAAAGGAAAGAGGATAAACATATACACAAACTCCAAATATGCATACCTGGTTCTGCATGTCCATGCTGCCATATGGAAGGAAAGAAAGTTCCTAACCTTGGCAGGAACTCCCGTTAAATATCATAAGGAAATTTTAGAATTACTACAAGCTGTCCAAGAACCCAAAGAGGTAGCAGTCTTACACTGCAGAGGCCACCAGAAAGGAGATGAGCAGGAAGCAGAGGGCAATCACTGAGCTGACCTAGAGGCACAAAGGGCAGCTAGACAAGAATTTATAGAAGGACATTTAATATGGGAAAACCCTCTCCAGGGAACTAGATCTCAATACTCATCAGAAGAGGTAGAATGGACAATCTCCCAGGGGCATAATCTTCTTCCTTCAGGATGGCTAGCTACAGAGGATGGAAAAGTACTTTCCACCTGCTGCCAGTCGGTGGAAAGTACTTAAAACCCTGCATCAAACCTTCCATATGGGTATAGAGAATACACATCAAATGGCCAAATCTATATTTACAGAAAAGGGTCTCTTCAAGGCTATTCAACAAATAGCCAAAGGATACGAAATATGCCAGAAAAATAATCCTTTTGGCACATCATAAAGCTCTTCCTGGGGAACAGCGAGCAATTTTAAAATGCTGCATCCATGTTGTGTGATTTTATTCATTGGTCATTTTACATAAAAGCAAAAGCCAGAATCAACCGTATATATTTTACTTGTTAGTTTATTCAACGAAATTTAGGTCAAAAGAAGCACACCTCCTTATGGTTAGTTATTCCAACTGCAAATCATTCACCTTAAAACAAAAGAACATGGCTACAGCAGCTTTTTGCAAATACATTCTTCACTGATCCATTTCTAAAACGTGTATATAAAATCCCCCAGTTTCAGATGCCAGAAGAAAGCCAGATCTTGAAATTTTGTTTCTGCAAAAATCTAAGATATGCACAAAAAATAGATTTTGAAAAGAGAAAAATATACTACACAGAAGTTGTTAAATGATAAAAACCAAAGCTCTTTTTTTTTTTTTTTTTTTTTTTGAGATGGAGTCTCGCTCTGTCACCCAGGCTAGAGTGCAGTGGCGCAATCTTGGCTCACTGACATGGCCGCCACCAGGGCTCAAGCGATTCTCCTGCCTCAGCCTCCTGAGTAGGTGGGATTACAGGTGCACGCCACCATGCCTGGCTTATGTTTTTGTATTTTTAGTAGAGACAGGGTTTCACCATGTTGACTAGGCTGGTCTCGAACTCCTGACCTCAAGTGATCTTCCCACCTCACCCTCCCAAAGTGCTGGGATTATAGGCATGAGCCACCGCTTTTGAGGACCATAGTGTGGGCTCTAGAAAACTCCTAACACTGCCTTTTCAGAAGTGTTAAAAAGGAGTGCTAGGGAAAAAGTCTGCAATATCTCACCAAAGGGAAGTTGGTGAAGCAGAAGTCTTCATCGAAATAGAAATAAGAACTGAGGCAGTGAAGGTAAGGGAAGATCCTGAACCCAAAGTCCTTAATGGGCAGCCCGGGTGATGTTCTTCTAGTCTTAATAGTGCTCAGTAAGGAAGTCAGACCCACCTTTCATTAGCCTTTCAGCTCTGGCATAGAAATTACTGAGGCCTGAGTATAGGGAAAGAGTATTAACTGAGCTACATCTCCTTAAAAGTAGCAGAATTCCTAAGGTCCAAGTTGAACTAAGGCTTGAGGATGATCTGAATCTCAAGTTTATCCCTGGACGGAAAGAGAATATACCTGGCAATGTGATGTGTTATGGACTACTGGTCTGTGTTCTCTGCAAAAATGCATAGGTTAAAATCCTAACCCCTAAGCTGATGGTATTTGAAGATGGGCTTTTTGAGGTAATTAGGTTATGAGGGTAGAGCCCTTATGAATGGGATTAACACCTTTATAAACGCCACTCCAGAGAGCCTGCTCACACTCTCCTGCAGGTGAGGATACTGCAAGAAGTTGTCCACTGGCAACTCGGAAGAACCCTCACCAGAACCCAACCACCATATTGGCACCCCAATCCCAGACTTCCAGCCTCCAGAACTGTGAGAAATAAATTTCTGTTGTTCGTAAGCCAACCAATCCATAGTACTTTGTAATGGCAGCCTGAACTAAGACACTAAGTAAACCAGACTGAACATCTTTAACAAAACTGCAAATGAGAAACAGCCCAGTTTGACTAATGGAGAATGTCTTCAACTCTATTCTCACCCTACCCCATGCCCCTGGGCTACAGATAATTCTTTCTTTACTCCACTTCAAGGGTTAGCACAATTTTTTGTAAAAGGCCAGACTGTAAATATTTAGACTTCCCAAGCCATATGATCTGCGTCACAACTACTCAGCTCTGCTATTGCACATGAAAGCAGCCAGAGGCAAAGAGCAAAGGAGTGTAACTGTTACAGTGAAATTATTTGCAAAAAGAGATGAGCCAATTTGTCCCACAGGCCATATTTGCTGACCCTTGCAGTGTAGTTCCTAAAGTAATGGAAAGAGAAAAGAAGTAAGGAAGAATTCAGCCACATTACTAGCATGATAACTAGATTTGGACAAATCTTCCTTGTTAAGTTTCAGTAAAATGAGAAACAGGAAAAGCATAAACCAGTTTAAGGAGGGAAAAATATATTTCAGCCCCAAATAAATAATGCCAATATGAAAAAGGCAATGTGCAAATAATAGATAAAATTATATGTTCTAGTAAAAAGCAATCCTCCTCCCAAAGGGAAAATTCCCTAGTGTACTTTACATAGCAATAGGTGATAAGGACACCAATTTGTATAAGAAAAAGCCATAACATAGAAATAAAAGGTTATAAGGAAGTATTAAGGACTAATATAATACAATTACAGAAGCAGGCAATAAATAAATGAGAAAGAGGAAAAATGCCACGAGTGGTAGAGACTCATTATTGCTTGAGAACAGCACTGTCCAGAACTTTCTGCAGTAATTGTGATGTTCTGTAACTGTGCTGTTCAATACAGTAGCCACAAGTGCCTACTGAACACTTGAAGTGGGTTAGTGAAGTCAAGGAGTTGAATTTTAAATTTTTTACTTATTTAATGAATTTAAATTCAAATAGCTGTACATGGCTAGCAGCTATCGATTCAACTGCAGGTCTGGAGGAAAAACTGGAGTCAATTTCAATGAACACAGAAAAAAAGAAGAGGTTAAACAAATGCAGATAACATGATAAGGGCAGAATAGATATAAAACCCACAGACTATAAAGATAATCTGTGTCCCTGAGTTATAATACACAAATGGAATATGACTTTACATTTTAAGTTGTAATAGAAGACACCTTTCTCAAAGGAGGAATTTACGTTGCAGATTCAAAGGACAGTTTATTCCAATAAAATCTAGAACCATAATGAAATATGTCCTTGTCTTTATTGAATTTTAAGAATAACATGTCTTCAGGTATCTGGGAAGAATGTAAAAAGTTACACATGGAAGAAAATTGAGCTACTTTGTGATTTCTTCTAGTAACATTTAGTATCAAAAGGCACAGAACATTGTCTGCAAAATGCTGAGGGAAAGAAACTGAGCCTTACATGTCTTACATTCAGACATATTGTCATTAAGCTATAAAGATAGCAGGCAAATATGAAATAATTTGGGAAATATATTACGCATAGAACTATCTTACAAAACATTCCATATAATAAAATCCAATCAAACAGAAATTGAAGTGAAAGCCATTGTAAAAAAAACTGATGGCAAACTGAACCTTGTAAATATGTAGTGAGGTTTAAACAAACATGGAAATTATGATTATAGAATATAAATGCATTTTAACTTAAGACGTGAATAATATCAAATTACCTTAGGTCTGGTTCCCCAGAAGTACCAACTGAAATGAGAAAACAAAGTCATTTATTAAAGAAATGCTCCCCAGAAATACTGATAAGAAAGTGGGAAAGGTGAGCAGGGAAAGGGGAGAAAGCAAACAAGTATACAAAAGTGCAATTTCAGGCAAAACTCCAGCAGAGCGGAGATGAGGATTCCTGATTAAACACAGCAAGTTGAGCACCTATTTAACTCTTCTCCCTCTGAAAAATTATGTTAAAAGGCATAAACCCACAAGGATGAGGAGAGTAGGAGAGAAAACAATGGAAAAATATTGTAAACTAGATAATGGATGGGGCAAGTCCAGTTCTGGTCATGATGGAGTAGCTGGATTCATGCTTACCTTTTCACAAAAACTGTAAAAAGTGAAAAGATGTATTAAACAACTATCTGTGATGCAGGATTTTTTCTCCTTTGCTCAGCTAGGTCCAGGCTCTTGTCTCATGACCAAGAAGAATTAGGAACGCATACATCAGAGTGAGTGGAGTAGAATTTATGAAGCAAAAGGAAAGCTCTCAGCGAGGGGATGCAGAGGTTGGTTCTCCTACCTGAACACATGAAATTTCCCCAGTATGGCTGAGCTTGGGGCTTTTTATGGGCTGAGAATAGGGAGTGTGTGCTGACTGGTTTGTGAGTATGCAAAAAAGTTCAAAGAAAAGACATCACTCAAATGTGGGCAAGAAAGTGTGGAAAACTAATTAGGAAACGGTAGGTATATGTAAAATAGGTGTAGAATGAGGATCAATCAGAGGAAAGTGTGCCAAATGGCAATGCAGGTTCTCAATCCAGTCGGAAGATTTACCAGGGACAGTTTCTGACTTGAAGGTCAGGTCTCACTGGGTACCCACCCCATATGCCTAGCCATTATCTGCCTTCTGCCACTATCATCTGCAGGCACCTGATAGCAAGGGTTAAAGTCCTGAAGAAAACACACATGGTAAATCTCATATTCATTTTAGTGTTTTTCTTTGAGGACATTTTCTAAATCCTTGCACAGGGAAATCAAACTTGGGAAAACAGCAGGTAGATTGAAAATAAATTAATGGAGATACATGGTATAAACACTAAACAAAAAAAACTAATATGATTATATTCACATAGAACAAAATAGATTTTATGGCAAGATGTAATATTAAAGCATGGTGTGATTAATACATAATAATAAAAGGCCCCATTCAAGCAAAAGATATAGCAAATATAAAAGATTAACTCTTTTGGGATTTGCTTGTATATTTTGTTAAGCAGGATCAAGCCAGTGTTAATCTCGGTTAATTTTACCCATTACTGTGGCAGAACTCTTCTGAGTATTCTACCCAGTGTCCTGTGAATTATGAGGTTTTCCAGTCAGCTGCTGGCCACAGGCACTAATCCTGAACCTGTGAGTTCTACGGATGTTTCTCCTGACCCTCTACCTTGGTCCTTTCTCTGGCCTTGGGTAGTTTCCTCACACGTGTACCGACTGATCAGGACTCAGCTGAATGCTCAAAGGAGCCCTCAGCGGGTCTCCAGAGCTCCTCGTGTTCATGTCCCTCCTCTCTGGTGATCTAGCTTACTTGGCTTCCCCAGATTCTCATCTTCTTGTCCTCAACTCAAGGAAAACACTGGTTTCTGCCTGGTTTCTCCCCTCCGCTGCAGTCTGGAAATTCTCACCAAGCAGTGAGCTGTGCCAATTGTACTGTCTACTTCACTGGTTTTCCATCTCTCAGAGTCACTGTTCTTCAATGCCTGATGTTCAATGTCCTGAAAAACTGCTGATTCATATATTTTATCCAGTTTTTTTCAGAAGGGTAAATCTGGTCCATGTTCCATGTTACTTCATCATGGCCAGTCAAGCTTTTTCTATAGCATTATATGAAATAAAAGCCAGAGAGTTCATTCCAGTTTGTTTCTTAGGATCTAAGGGTCTGGCTACCTGGAGTTGTGTGCATACAGAGAGGTTAGTGGCTGGGAATTTATGGTCAACTTTTCTAGGTATAGATGTTCAGTTGACTCCTGTATTTTGCTCTGCGTTCTCGCCCCCACACACCTGTGTGCTTTATCTCTCACTCCATGTTTCTGAGGAATAACCAGAGCCTCCTCAGTTGTAGTCCTTTGTTTAAACACTCTAGACTGTGTTCCAGCTCCCTCATTGCATTCCTCCAGCTGCTCTTCCTCTTCCAGGTAGCCACTGAAATCAATCTCTTTCTCTCTCTCCTTTTTTTTTTCTCTCTCTCTCTCATTGTGCATATGTCTTGTTGAAGTTTCTTCAATTTTATTTAAATTAGCATGTGGTCAGACTGCCATATGGTCCATAAAACCCCACCTTTACATTTTTAATGCCGGTCAATTCTCCTAGCCCCTTATCTATTTATTTTACTCAGGGATTCAGTCAAATTATTGATTAGTGTACTAAACAAAGCAAAGCAACCTAACACTTGTTTAACATTATAAGTGTTAGGTTGCTAACAAGTCCAGCCTTCATCACATTTCACTTAGCTTCAGAAATCCCTTTTAACATTAAGCTCTTAACACAAAAATTAAACTATAGGGTTATTGCCTTTTATGTACATTTGAATTACATGCACTAGAAGTCATCCAAATAAAAAACAGTAAATAATTTTGTCTAACATTTTGAACAATGGTGACTAAAATGAAAATAAATTAGTTAAAATCAATCAAATTATCAAAATCAATTAATTAAAAATTAATAAAGTGCTACTTTTAAAACATGCTATTTTTGTTCTTGCCACATGGTTACACTACTTTAATAAATTACCAATACTATTCTTCAATAGTATGTCTTAAATTATGCATCCTTTGAATGCTTCTAAGTCTTCAGAAATGAATTCCTAGCATAAACCGTGATCACCAAGTTTACAAACCTAACAGATTTTATAGTTAACTGAATTATTAAATAGTCAGGCCTCAGCTACCAAAGTTCCCAGGGATTCCTCACTACAGAGACGAGAAGCTGTTGGTTCCTAAAAGTTTTTGTTTTCAGCTTTCAGAGATGTCCTTAATGCAAAGGCAAAGGAGGTCAAAATTTCAAAGATCTGCTCACACAGATATATGAATCCAAGTGAGCTAAGAGCACTCAAATTGTGTGAATCTAAATGCTGAGAGATAAAAATATGTCCCAATCAGTAATCAAAGATTATTAGAAAAATATTGTAAAATATTAGGGAAGATGGAGATCTCACCCCCTGATTCATCAGGTGAGGCTATCAGGGATAATCAGTGAACACAATTTAATTTTATGTAAGAAATATTCATTTAGTGTGTCCCCCCACACCCCAAGCCCCTGGCAGTTAAATCCTTAAACAACAAGGACAACTTCTGCCATAAGAAAAGCTAGCCCAACCTGGGCAACACAGTGACACTGCCATCTCTGCAAAAAAAAAAAAAAAAAATTAAAAATTAGCCAGGCTTGGTAGTGCACGCCTATAGTCCTAGCTACTTGGGAGGCTGAGGCAGGAGGATGGCTTGAGTCTACGAGTTTGAGACTGCAGTGAGCATAACACTGCCACTCCAGCCTGGGCAACAGAATGAGACTCTGTCACACACATACAAATAAAGGTTGGGGTAAGAAAAAGAAAGACAAAACAAAAAAAAGTAAAGCTAGTAGGTTTTGAGAGCCTTCTTGGATTAAGTATTATGCTGTGTGCTTCTCATTGTTTTTTATGCCATTTAATTCTTACAACAACCCTGTGAAGTGAATATAATCATTCTTATTTGACAGACGTGGGAGTCTCAGATACTTACCTAGGGCCATTCATCTAGCAACATAAACAGAACTAGGGTTTGAATTGGGTTGTTTGTACCCCCAATCCCACCCTTGTCCTTCATCTCAGGATGCTTCCATGTTTCCCTTGAATATGTACCCCTTTGCCTTCTATGTTGCACATTACCCTATCTGAATCAGCATGTCACCCTTAATTATATCTGAAAATTCTCTGCTGGAGAAAACTTATGTATTCCTTGATTATTTATAGTTGTTTAAAACTAATGGTTAAAAGGCCTCATATTGCTATTATGGTCCAGTGCCCTGATAAATATACACTGCCATTTTTTTTTTTTTTTTTTTGAGACAGGGTCTTGCTCTGTTACACAGGCTGAAATGTAGTGGTGTGATCATGGATCACTGCAGTCTCAATCTCCTGAACTCAACTGATCCTCCTGCCTCAGCCCCCCAAGGTGTTAGGATTACAGGCATGCATCACCTTGCCTGGCCTAATGTGCACTTTGAATGGCCCTTTGAAGGTTCTAATGATTTACTTGAAAGAATAATTTCAGGGGAAGGTACAGACCAATGCTGCAAGGACTACATTCAAATCTTAATGGCCATCTCAGGAATAAACGAGGTGCAACAGCAGTGATTAGTTCATTCAATGGGTCTAGTCATTAGACTAAATAAAAAGGCTTTAGAATGTCAGATTGGAAGGGACCATGAAGATTACTGAGCCCAAATAACTAACTGAACTTGAACACATTCTGTCAATTGCCAACTAAGCAGTTGACCATCCTATCTTTGAATACCTTGAATATCAGAGAATTCTAAGCCCAAGAAAATTACTTTCACTCTTAGACAAGTGTGACTGTTCTTTTTTATATACTCTTATATAGCAAGGGTGACCAGCCACTAAGAAGGTGGAGGTGAGCTGGGTGTGATGGGTGACACCTGTAATCTCAGCACTTTAGGAGGCTGAAGTGGGAAGATCGCTTGAGACCAGGAGTTCAAGACAAACCTGGGCAACATAATAAGACCCCTATCTCTATAAAAAAAAAAATTAAAAATTACCTGGGCCTGATGGAGCACGCCTGTAGTCCTAGCTACTTGGGAGGCTGAGGCAGGAGGATTGCTTGAGCCCAGGAGTTCTAGGCTGCAGTGAGCTATGGTCATGCCACAGCACTTCAGCCTGGATGGCAGAGAAAGACCCTGTCCCAAAACAATCAATCAATAAAAATTGGAGTAGGCAGGGTGGCTGACATTCCTGGAGGATTTCACATTTGGTCAGAACTGGTTCAGGTCTGGGTCAGAACCTATCCCCTCGGGAGGCGGCATCAAGAGAACTTTTGGCAGGGCAGATGCTAGAGGAAAAAAATACAGATAGGAGATCACAGTTTTAAAGCTTGTAAAAAGTGCTTTTATTTGTATTTTTGTGTACTTATCTTGTTCAGTCTTTTGAAGTGAAATATAAATTAAAATTCTTAGACCAATTGAATCAGATGACAGCTTAAGATCTACTTAAGAAGAAAATTTCCTAAGAATATAAATCTGGAATCATCGTTGTGAGGCATGTTAACATCTTCTCCTAGACTTTGTGTATAAACAAAACTATGCAATTAATCTGAAGTCATCAAGAGTGTATGGAAAAAAATACATCTATGATAGGTGTGCCACCATGCTATTGTGTAATATTTTCTTTTCCAATATCTAAAATAATAATTTCCACAAGAGGGTGCTAGTTGATATCTTATTCTTAAAATAAATTTAAGCACAATTTGGAAATAATAGGCTCTGGCTACATTTACATTTCTGTAGTTACACCAAATATTTCAACATAATTCACATAGCATACTTGGAAAGATTACCTTCATTGTTACTATCTCCCAAATAAACAAAATTTTAGGTCACAGAAAGTCATAATTTCTAGTTGATATAAAAAAGAAATCTCTGAAGTGTAATTCTAGTATATTTATTTAAAAAAATAAATGTTGGCTAGGCGCCATGGCTAACTCCTGTAATACCAGTACTGTGGGAGGCCAAGACAGGCAGATCATCTGAGGTTAGGTGTTCCAGACCAGCCTGGCCAACATGGCGAAACCCCTCCTCTACTGAATATACAAAAATTAGCAGGGCATGGTGGTGCATGCCTATAATCCCAGCTACTCAGGAGGCTGAGGCAGGAGAATCGCTTGAACCCTGGAGGTGGAGGTTGCAGTGAGCCGAGATCATGACATTGCACTCCACCCTGGGCAACAGGAGCAAGACGCTGTTTCAAAAAATAAATAAATAAAAAATAATAAATAAATAAATAAATAAATAAGTGTTAAAAACACATTTAAGAAAAGTGAATTTATGTCATCAGTATTTTTACAATTCACTTAAATATGAAATTTGAGTAAGTTTGCTTTACTTTAAATGACACCACAAAAATGCCTTGATTTTCCTCTTTTTGTGGAAACATAAGAGTAGAAGGCCTCAGCAATATCTTGTGGTGTTGCTAAATTCTACATGCCTTAAATTTGGCATAGCCTCCAAAGTATTCTGTGTTGCTTTTTGGAAATGATCAGTGAATCTCTGCTAGCATAATCCTAGCACAAACATCCTAGTCTCACACACACACATCTATACATATATATGCATGTTCACATATACACATACACACATCTATGCATATATACACATATACATATATGCTGGTATGCATATACCCACACATCAGTGCTTAAGACAATTCAAATACTTAGCTCTCCTTTACCCTCCATCTCTCATGCTAGGTCCTCCATTTGCTATTTGCAAAGGATAATAGGAGAAATGGCAGGAAAATCTGCTTACTGCCTAGGATAACTAACAAATTGGCCACTTCTAGAAACTTCATAATTTAGTATGGTTTTCCATAGTATTGCTCTGTATGCCCAGAGGTGAAAGTACTTAGCAACAAAATAGTACTTATTGAGCATCTCCTTGTGCCAGACGTTATATAATAATATGTATTATGTGATTATATAAGTTATCTATTGATATGGTTTGGCTGTCCCCCCAACCAAATCTCATCTTGAATTGTAGTTCTCATAATCCCAACATGTTGTGGGAGGGACCTGGTGGGTGAACCATGAGAGAGCCTACCCCATCCTGTTCTTGTGATACTGAATGAGAGTTCTCACAAGATCTGACGGTTTCATAAGAGGCTTTACCCTCTTTACTCAGCACTTCTCTCTCCTGCCACCTTGTGAAGAAGAATGTGTTTGCTTCCCCTTCCGCCATGACTGTAAGTTTCCTGAGGCCTCCTCAGCCATGCGGAGCTGTGAGTCAATTAAACCTCTTTTCTTATACCCAATTTCAGGTATTTCTTCATAGCAGCATGACAACATACTAATACATATATTAATATGTTATATATAATATGTATTTATATATTAATAGAATAATTGTGCCAGGTATTGTATTTCATCCTCTTAAAGACCCAGTGACTTGGGTATTCTCAGTACTCTCATTTTCTGGTTTGGGAAATTGAGTCTCAGAGAAGTTAAGTACCTATCTAAGGTTTTCTGCTCTGGTGAAGCAATGATTTGGCTCCAGGTCTCTTACTCTAAGATCCTACATTTTTTAATGACTAGTCTTTATGCCTGTCTGAAACCCAGAAATAGCTACATTATGTTACTAAGCCCAGACCTTCAACTCAGGTCCTAGCATGTACCTAGTGCCTTCAGTTAAAATTTGAACACATTTTGATTGGGAAAATCCATGGTCTTCTTTGATGGATGCCAGGAGGTTAAGAGGAATGGAGTGAAGTTATTTACAAACTTCAACTGGCCCTCGGAGTGACATCAGCTGTCACTGATAACTGTGACACCATCAGGGACAGACACACAACCCAAGGCATTTTCCAGGACTTTTGTTTGCACAATTGGGAAAGCTGGCTTGTAATGATGTGAGACTTGGGGGCCTCTGCAAGGACCCTACAACTCTTCCATCTACTATTTCTTCATCCAGAGGAAATGTAGTGGAGCTAGGGACCAGGAGATGCCCTTTGAGACAGGAATCGATATGGCCTGAAGCCAGATCATCCCATTTGGACTTTTTTTTTTTTTTTTTTTTTAGATGGAGTTTTGCTCTTGTTGTCCAAGCTGGAGTGCAATGGTGCAATTTCGGCTCACCGCAACCTCTGTCTCCTGGATTCAAGTGATTCTCCTGCCTCGGCCTCCCAAGTAGCAGGGATTACAGACATGCGCCACCACGCCCTGCTAATTTTGTACTTTTAGTAGAGATGAGGTCAGGCTGGTCTCAAACTCCTGACCTCAGGTGATCCACCCACCTTGGCCCCCTAAGGAGCTGGGATTACAGGCGTGAGCCAATGCGCCTGGCTTGGACTTTTTATGTAAGTGAGACAACATACTTCCTCAATGCCAGGGTCATTTTGGGCCAAGTTTTCTGCACTCATTGGTAGAGTCCAGCTGATTCAGCCAGCCCAAAGAGAAGAGTGTAACAAGATGTTGAACAGCGTTCCCCCAGACTTGGCAGCAAGGCTCAGAACACAGAACAACATTCTGAAATTGTGAAGCCCCTGTTTTCTGAAGAGAGCAGCCAACCATGAGACTTTCCTCAAGGCTTACACAGCGTCTGCAAAGCTGAGCCTACCACATGTGACAGTCCCTCAATTTCATCTTTATAAACAAAGGACTGGGAAGAGGAAAGGGTGAGCCTCAATGGAGAAACTAGAGAATCTGTAGGATTTGGAATGAGAGATGATTCACCTCTCTTCCCCAGAGAGAGAAGGAATGATTCACCTCCCTTCCCCTCACCAAGGCAAGAGAGAACTCAGAGGCTGGGGGCCTGCAAGATTTGCAACCTCAGTGGAATGGATGGATGCCCTGGTTAAACATCTGCTTAGGTTGTGAACTGGCTAATTTGGCTCTACATCAATCTGGGTTGGGGGAAGAAGCACCTACAGAGAAACACTAGGAAGGAGAGGAGTTGGATCTGCCCTACCACCATTTCTGGCAAAGATGAGTGAGTTGACTGTGGGTCAGAAGATAGCCTGGTTGTAGGCGTGTTGCCCTGCCCACAAGGTGATTGCCTGAGTAAGTGCGGAGTTGGGGGGAGGGCAGTAACAAGAAGCTATGTGGTGGGCGTATGCGTGGGTGATGGTAGGAGGAAGAGGAGGAGTTCAAGCTGAATCTCCCAGTTAAGAAACCCTGGAGCAACAGGGTCTGCAGAGCTCTCTGAAAAACCACACAAGAAAGATCCAAAGGAGGGAAGAGATTTAAATCAAATTTGAGGTGGATGCTTTAAAATAACTGAGTTTTAATGGCTCGGCATGACTGAAGATTTATGGAATCTATCCCAGATGGTGTTAAGTGACAACAAATGGAGAATGAATTAGGTATGGCTAAAGGCAGTGACTGGAAGAAATATAACCTTTATTTATGTATACTCCACTTGAGACTGCTTAGTAACTCTAATGGGATATAGGAGAATTTATCTCTGATTATACAGATATCTGAAAATGGGCCAAAAGCCTATAGAAACTTTGTGATGAGTGGCCATGGCAAATCTAATGTCAGTATTTTTGTCCACAGTTGCATTGCATTGTTGGTCATCTTATAAATCTTATTTCAGAAGGCTTTGCTAAAGGAGACTGGGGTCAGGGAGGGCTAGGCTAAGGGGAAGGTCAGAGTTTACGTCCAGTGGTTTCCCAGTTTGCGCTAAATTGGACAACTAACCAACATCTATTTATATTCTTATTTTGAAAATATATGAACACTTGGTCACTCTTTTCTATGTGAAAGTTTTGTCTCATTGTTTTCCATATGTTGGGAGGTGGTGGTGTTTTTATTTTAAAATATAATTCTAAAACATTTCTTTCGTGGTCCTGAATAATTCTTCATGGTCAGTGGAAGGCACTAGAATAATCTGAAAGGATAGTGGGATGTGGGAGAATGGCAGTGGAAACCGTAAGTGTCACACTCAAATGTCTAAAGGGAAGAGCAGGCGGGGAACTTAACGGAGCATGCGCTCGGCTGGCTGAGGCGGTGGAGAACTGCAGATGCACCTTGTCAAATGACTACTCAGCTCTGGTTGACTGTTGCCATATAATCATACACACCTGGTTTAGCCAAGTCTTCCTATTTTTCAAGAGAAATGAAAACAATCAGTTTTTATATAAATTTCATGATTTTTAAGTGTTGGCAACTGTTCAAAAAATTTTAAAAGCACCATATGGGCTGAACAGAACACTGTGTGAGCTAATATGGCTGGTATGTAGCCAGAAACCTCTGGCATAGGTCATGGGAGAAGGTGGTCAGAACTGAAAAACTGAATGAAGGCTGAAGGCCTGTCAATCATTATTTTTTGTAAAAGGAGTTCTGGACAAGAGACATCTCTCAGACTGGAAAAATGAGCTTTTAAGGAGATGTAAGGGGTAGAGGAAGCAAGAAAATTCTGAGAATGCTAAAGAATGAGGCACTAGTGCCCCTAGGAGGATGTCACCCACCACTGGACACATGCTAGGTGCAGAAAGACTCATTTCAGGCAACAGGTAAGGAAACTGAGTTCCAACTAAAGCCAGAACCGACTTTGGTAACATGATTGAATGTGCTACAGGTAAAACCAAAATCATTTTTAAAAGGATGAAGAAAGAAAAAGTTACTAATGCAAATTTCCTGAAAAAACATTTGAAGCCCAGAGGAGAAAATTTTGAGTGCCAAAAGGTGGAACGTCTTTATCCCCAAGGATGGTTTCATAGGGGTTATGCTGGGTATAGCTGGATTAGGAAGAGATTGGCCCATGTACAGAAATGAGATCAGGGAAGGTTATGAATGATTCTGAGAAAATGCTAAACCCAGAAGCTGGCTACGAGGCAGCATTATGGTTAAATATCTAACCCAGACTGGACTAAATGCATATGTTTCTTTTTCTTCTTCTTCTTCTTCTTCTTTTTTTTTTTGAGACAGAATCTTGCTCTATTGCCCAGGCCAGAGTGCAATGGTGCAATCTCGGTTCACTACAACCTCCACCTCCTGGGTTCAGGCGATTCTCCTGCCTCAGCCTCCTGAGTAGCTTGGACTACAGGCATGTGCCACCACACCTGGCTAATTTTTTATATTTTTAATAGAGACAGGGTTTCACCATGTTGGCCAACTTGGTCTTAAACTCCTGACCTCAAGTGATCTACCTGCCTCAGCTTCCCAAAGTGCTGGGATTACAGGTGTGAGCCACTGTGCCTGGCCTGAATGTATACATTTATAAGACACGAATTCAGATAGCATTTGCACTATTACAAGGGACTTATAACTGTTCTCTCTGCTTATGAACCTGAATAGTCTGTGGCTCAATATAAAAGTCAAAGTGATCCTTTTAAAACTTAAATCTGATCATGTCACTTCACTGCTAAAAGTTCTTCCATAGCTTCCCATCTCACTTGGGGTGAATACTGAAGCTCTTAAAGTGGACACCAAGGCCCCGGTCTGGCCCCAGCTCTGTTTTATCCAATGTCATTTCCTCCATCCTTGAATACATTGCTCATTCTGCTCCAGCCACAGTGGTCTAGCCATTCCCTGAACACATCAAGCACACTCAGGATTTTTTAAATTCCTGTTTCCTCTGATTAAACGAATCTTTTCCCAGATATCTGCATAATGCACCCATCGCTTCCTTCAGGTCCTGCTCAATGAGTAATAGCAGAGCAGTCTTCACTGATCACCCAATACCAAGATGCAGTACTCCCACCCAGCTTTCTCTTTTCTACCAACTCAGCTTATTTTTCTCATATCACTTATCATCACTTGGTAGATTGGATTTTGTTTTTTGTTTGTTTATAATCATTTATCCCCCGAGAATGCACATTTTCTTAAGATTTTTGTCCACTGATGTATCCCCAGAGTCCAAAACAGTGCCTGGCACATAGTAGGTACTTGATAAACACTTGTTGAATGAAAGAGCTAATGAATAGAATGAGTTAATAAGCAAACAAAGGAAACTTTCAATAGCATCTGAGGAAATTAAGTGATAAACTAGGGAACTACAAGGCAAATTTGAAAGACATTTATAACTTGGGCTGTTTCCAACATTCAAAAAATATGATTACACTCGTCTGTTCCTCCACTGTGATGAGTAATGTTAGCGACATGAAGTTGAAAGAATGGGTGATTGCTTTCTGGAAAGAAAGGAGGCTGACTCCTTGAAAAGTGTTGAAAGATCAGAAAGGAGTAGATAGGGTTCCAGGCTTGCATGAAGAAATTGGCTTTGAACTTGGCCAATAAAGGACCCATATGTGGGTTTACAACTAAGAGGACATTATGTTTAAAAGCTGTCATTGAAATTGTGCCAGAATCTGTAATCAGGACCCATGGCTTTTCTGGATTTCTTAACTTAAAAAAAAAAAGCCCATGATTTAGATATATTTCTTCAGAATGTTGCCTGTCATCAGGACCTAGTAGTGACAGCAGTCCTTAGGGATTGCTAGTGGACTTTCTTAATTTGCTAAGCGATTTTTTCTTCTGTAATACGTATGTATAAAACATAATAGGAAGAGAAAGACAAATATTTGAAATATTTTCTCCCAAAGCTTATTTTCTCTCTCTCCCTCTTTGAGACCATGGATATATCTGTCTGAACATACGTATAGTGTATTTCCCTTTATGGAGTTGTTTATCCTCAGCTACCTCTTGCTGTTAGAGGTAGGTGGGAAGGGGCTAGGCACAGCATGAATAGCTTAATTTATTACCTAATATTAGGCATTTAACATAATATTAATCAAGCATCCCCAACTGGAAAAGACCAAAAGACAAAAATAAAAACTATGCTGCTGTAATAAATGTCTATATTTGAGATGGGCAAGGCCATTTTTAAGACTTAAATTTGCTTAATGTTTTCAATTTTAACTTTATTTAGTATATTAGTTTCTTCTCACACTGCTATGAAGAAATACCCAATACTGGGTAATTTATAAAGGAAAAACGTTTAATTGACTCACAGTTCTGCATGGTTTGGGAGGCCTCAGGAAACTTACAATCATGGCAGAAGGGGACGCAAACACATCCCTCTTCACATAGCAGAGGCAAGGAGAAGTGCGGAGTGAAGGGTTGGGGGAAGCCCCTTATGAAACCATCAGATCTCATGAGAACTCACTCACTATCATGAGAATAGCATGGGGGCAACTTCCTCCATGATTCCATTCCCTCCCACCAGGTCCTTCCCATGACACGTGGGGATTATGGGAACTACAATTCAAGATGAGATTTGGGTGGGGATGCAGCCAAACCATATCATTTAGTTTCAAAGGTTTTTCAAGTTCCAGTGTAGAAAACATAGCCTTGTTTTTAGAGTAATTTATTTTAATTCAAGTTTAATAAACTCAAGATGGGGATATGACTCAAAAACAATAAAATGTGTTTTTCTAAGCAAGCTTATTAGATTATAATACAAAAAAAATGTGAATAAAACTGTGAAGAATACAGTTTTTAATTAGAATATTTTATGGTCCCAGTTCTCTTTGTAGGGTATATAGAATTATGTGCCCAGTCCCCATTAAATGTAAGAAAACAACTAATGCACAAAATCTCACCACACACAACAGTCAAAATGTGACTTGCGACCAAAGAGGTATTCCATTTCTTGCAACTGACCAAAGCCTCATTTTGTTGTCCTTCACCTAGATAGAACTTTTCATGGCCTCTTTACAGTAATAAAATATTACTGTCCCCTTTGAATCTATCTATGGAGTCCTGTCTATTTTACCACTTCTCAGTTCTGTAACAACTCCTAATCTACTTTGTATTTTAGATACTTATTACCTGTTTCTTTTGTTCATTTATCCACTCATTTAGGGGAAGAAAATGATTGAATACCAAAGTCCAACCCCTCCCTAAGGGGGAAAAATAGCATCAATCCAATTTCAGTTGACTGCAGTTTAAAGATGAGAGCACACATTCATAAGTAATTATATTCTGGGTTTGGGTGTGATCTTTAGTTGTACAGAGCCAAGCTCCATAGGAATTCATCTATGTAACCTCCAGACAGATCAGAAAAGTTTTCATGGAGGAAGTGAAATGTAAGCTGAGTATTGAAGACTATACAGCAAGACTAGAGACAGAGAAGGGAGGCCACTGTTGGTAGAAGAATACAAAAAAAAAAGAAATTGGGGGGAAAATAAAGGACATTAGCTGAGTTGCTAAAGCAGGAAAGGCTAGGAAGTGTTCTAGATGATGGAAACTAGTGAAGATCTTTGTAGGGATTCAGTAGCCAGGTAAGGTAGATACATATGAAATGAGAGCTTCAAATTAGATAGCGTAGGTATTTGAATGCCAAAATGAATTAGTTAGGAATAACAGTATCTATAAGAAGCAAAATCTGGCTGGGTTTGGTGGCTCATGCCAGTAATCCCAATACTTTGGGAGGCTGAGGTAGGTGGATCACTTGAGGTCAGGAGTTAGAGATCAGCCTGACCAACATGGTGAAACCTCATCTCTACTAAAAATACAAAAATTAGCTGGGTGTGGTGGCACAGGCCTGTGATTCCAGCTATTCAGGAGGCTGAGACATGAGAATCGCTTAAACTCGGGAGGTGGAGGTTGCAGCCAGTCAAGATGGCGCCACTATACTCCAGCCTGAGCAATAGAACAAGACTCAGTCTCAGAAAAAAAAAAGAGCAAAATCTGACTGAAATGATAAATACATTTATTGTTTTTCTAACAAGAAGTCCAGAATGGCAGTCTCAAGGAGTGTCAACAACTTGCCAGATTTCTGATGGACGAGAATCTTTCTACTTATACTCTACCATTCTTACAGAATTTTAACCCATATTTGTTTCCTCATGGTCATAAGATAGATGCAGACGCTCCAGCCATTACATTTATATTCAAGACAGGAAGTAGAAAAAACATAGCAACAACCACGTACATTTTTCTTATCAGCAAAGCAAAGGCTTTCTTCAGAATCCGCCAGTAGCTGTATCTCGTTGTCCAAACATGAGTCAGTGCCACTTCTAGTTAAAAGATAGGTAGAGAAAAAAAAATTACCTGCTCTCCAGAATTTCTGGTGAGAATGTCAAGGAAGAAAAGTGTTGAGAGTATATATGTGTGCGTATATGTACATATATGTGTATGTATTAATATTTGTATTAATATTTAAAAATCTAAATATTAATTAAAATGGATACTTAAGCACTAATTCTAAACTTAGGTACTTACACTTTTACTGAAAGTGAGTATAAATGCAGGCAAGACACATTGAAATTTATATTCAATATTGATTTACATAAAACACTCAAGTAAATTTAAAACATAACTTACACAGTTGATTAGCATCATCTACTAAGATAAGCATCTATTTTATTGCTAATTGAGGAAAGCAACAATAAGCATGCTCGTGCAAGCAGGTGTATGTATGCATCTGTATATATGTATATATACACATATATCTATGTATACACACACACACACACATCCTGTTGCTATTGGTTTTGTTTCTCTAGAGAACCCTGACTATATACATACACGCGTGCACGCGCACGCACACACACACACATTTATTTATTTATTTAAAATAAATGTGTGTGTGTGTACACATATACATACACACTTATATAAAATAAATATATGTGTTTGTATATATATGTGTATTGACTTATTTATACGTATACATTTATTTATATATGTATATATGTATGTGTATATTTTATATATGTATGTATAGATTTATTTATATATGTATGTATTTATATATATATATAAATATACACACACATTTACTTATTTTAAGGGATTGCTTCACATCATTATGGGGACTGGTGAGTTTAAATTTTGCAGGCAGACTGGCAGTCCAGAGATACAGGAAGAACTGATCTTGCAGCTCAAATGTGAAGGAAGTCTGGAGAAAAAATTTCGTCTTCCTTGGGGGGCCTCAGTCTTTTTCTCTGAAGACCTTGAACTGATTAGATGGGCCCACTCTCATTAAACAGGTCATCTGCTTTACTCTAAGCCTACTGATTTAAATGTTCATCCCAACAAAAAATACCTTCACAGCAACATCTAGAGTGGCATTTGACCAAATATCTGTGTATCATGGCCTACTATGACACATAAAATTAGCCATCATATTCTCTTTACTAAAATATAAGCTCTTTGAGAAAAAAAATTATTTTGTTTCCTAATGTATCTCAGGTGTCTAGAACTATGCCTAGCATATGGTTAGCAGGTTTGCCAAATGAATCGATGAAGTAATGATTGACCCTTAAAAAAGAAAAGTAAAAGCCAACAGGAATACTGTGAGAAGAGCTGGAGGCTGGTGCGGTCAGTGCAGAGGAGACCCTAAAGGATGTGTGTTCTACACATCGTCTTGAAAGGAGGATGGGATATAATTTGGCAGAAGAAAGAGATTAAAAACGCCAGGAAATCAGAATGATGTGTATGTTAGCTCAAAATGAGGAGAAAGCAAACAAAGTGTGCCCTCTAAGATAACCACATCTAATGTAAACAAGAGGGACATTTTTCAATTATCCCTGAAAAACTAAACACTTCCTTATTATCTGTGGAAGTTCCAATGCATCATTTATCTGTCTATAATAGTCAAAAACTGGTCTCTGGAACATTTGAACTTTTTCAAGTGAAATAAAGCATTTATACAAAGCATCTGCATGCAACATAACCTTCAATCATGATTTTTTTGTATGTACTCCCGATAAGATCACTACAAATAGAGAAAAGCATTCCTTAGATCAAATCAGCACTTAAAAGTCAAATGCAATTTAATTATAGTATTACAAGCACCAACCAAATCTGGGCCGTTTTCTGCAGAGACAAACAGAATCTCTGGAGCAGACCTCCTGCCAAATTCACTCAGATATAAAATTCTCCTAACATCCGTTATCGATGACAGCCTGGGACAGTCCAAGGCACCTATTAATTTTACTAAAATCTAAAACTAGATTGCCTGGAGAAGGTGTTTTTAAAAATAGTTATTTCTCATTGTGATTAATTTAACCAGTATCACAAAAATAATCTCTGTAAACCCTGTTTAGGAATCTCTCTACTTAAATATCTACCCATCTTTATTTACCATGCTCCAGTGTTTTGCAAGCTGTAATCATCCAGCAGCATGCAAATTCTGATATAAACACAGCTCATCCCTCTGCTCTTTGAGTCAAAGTCAGAATGGAGTGCTTGCTAGATTCAGAGTAAGAAGAGCATGCTCATCAACAGCACATCAATTCAAACTGCTCCTCAGATGCAAGTGGCTATAAATCTCTCTATATCCACAGTTTAGAAAGTGGTCTTGGCCAGGCGCAGTGGCTCATGCCTATTATTCCAGCACTTTGGGAGGCCGAGGCAGTGGATCACTTGAGGTCAGGAGTTCGAGACCAGTCTGGCCAACATGATGAAACCCCATTTTTACTAAAAATATAAAAATTAGCAGGGCGTGGTTGCACATGCCTGTAGTCCCAGCTATTAGGGAGGCTGAGGCAGGAGAATAGCTTGAACCTGAGAGGCAGAGGTTGCAGTGAGCCAAGATCGCACCACTGCACTCCAGTCTGAGCAACAGAGCAAGACTCCATCTCAAAAAAAAAAAAAAAAAAAAAAAAAGTGGTCTTTACTTTGTATGTTTTTGGGAGACTGCAAAGGCCCTAACTTTCTCACAGGATAAACTGCCAGAATTGTACAGAACGTGTTATATGTGAGAATTAAAATCTGCAAAGTCAGGGTGTCCAGGAAAGGCAACATTTTTGAATATTTGTAGTCCTGTTTCTCCAACAGTACCTAATATTGGGGCAGATTATAAGACTATGGCAGAACTATTTTTTAACAAGATATAAACAGCCCTTCCTTCATGCACTTATTATACACTTTTATTTCAGCTATCTGCAGATTTTTATTTAAAAATTTAAATATTAATACAAAACATATACTCAAACACTAATTCTAAGCCTAGGTACTTAAACTTTGACTGAAGGTGAATATAAATGCAGGCAAGTCACATTGAAATTTATTTTCAATATTGATTTACATAAAACACTCAAGTAAATTTAAAACATATTTTACACAGTTGATTAGCATCATCTGCTAATGATAAGCATCTATGTTATTGCTAATCGAGGGAAGCAACAATAAGCATGCTCATGCAAGCAAGTAATCAAGTGGCTACGTAGAAAAATTTTTGTAACTCAATAAAAATGTCAGTGTACATTATTAATATATATAAAGTGTTAGCCATTCATTTCCAATAGCATAAGCCAAGTTTATCCCAGAATCTCTATAAACTCAAGATATGTTTTTCTGATCCTCTGAGTTGTCTGAGCTATTAAGATAAATTTCTGTGTGGCTTTTGCAATTCAACTCCATCTTACATTGTTGATTACATATCACTAGAGTCGGAAGAATAAAGCCCAGGAAAGAAAAAAGTGAAAGAAATCATCATGTCTAAATTATTCATCTTATAAAGAAGGGGGAAATGATGAGCATTTTACTGTTGGCACATATAAGTTTTCTGTGCTTTTTCTTAGATCTTAACTTGCTCGATGCCAGACAGCAACCCTGATAATTCTCTTGCTGGAAATTTGTTCTGTATAATGAAAGAATATCACCAAGAATCTTTGATAAATAATTTGCAGGCCCACAACCTCTTAATGTATAATTTGTAGCTAGGTAGCTTTCCCACCCAATAACCTCCTGAAAAGCAGAAACCTCTTTGGCAGACCCTGCCTATACACTCACTGTGAAGGGGTTGAATTTCTTCTAAGTTAACTTGTGTTTGGATTAGTGCATGCTTTCACCTAAAGTTGGATTGATACTGGGTATTTCTTCTCCTTACTGGGCATTTTTAGGAAAGCAAAAGAAAAAATTTTATAGTGGCTGGGAGCAGTGATTTTTCTGAAACACTTTACCCCTTAAAAAAGTAATATCCCAGAAAAAAAAATCTATTCTTCCTCCCTACACGTCTCCTAAATGGTTGAAGAAGAAAGAGCATTTATGATACTACACAAAACATCTTAACATAATTTACCCTGAACTTGGTCTCCAGTAAAATACAAATAACTTGATTCTCATAGTGGAAAAACAGAGGAAGTGAACTAATCTGTACCATCCAGTTGATTCATAGAATGCAAAAGTTTCAATGGTCCTTATGTATCATTTACTTTAATCTCTTCATTTCTCAGATGCTAAAACTGAAACCTGGAGGGGTGATGCAACATGTCCAAAACCACACAGTTAGTTTGTTGCAGAACTAGACCTTCAAATAGTAGTTCTAAAGATAGTCTCTTAATTCAACATTATCTATTGATTATCTATGTACCTTACGCTGTCACAGGGAATATAGCTTTAAGTATATGTAATTTAGTATTGCATTTTAAATGCCATTTTATTGATTGCACTTATGCTATGCAAGTGAAAAATAATACAGGAATAAAGTAAAAGCCCAGTATGTGAAGTAACCCTTTTATTTTCTCAAAATATAAACAAGAGCTGCCAACAAAGGAGTAAAAATAGCACAGGCTAAAGGCCACCAATAAGACCCATTAAACTATTGATAGGCTAAATCAGAATCCAGCGATTAAAACAGTCCATGTTCCTGCTTCTCAGTGCACCTGCCTGTTTTGCTCCCTTATAAGAGGGCAGAAATAATAATATCTATTATAATTTAAGAATGCCACAATGACCATTTCTGGCCCAAGAAAATACTGATGAAGTATAGAATTTAAAATACAGTATGTTTAAATTCAACATCTTATTGCTATTTGAAGATTGAAAAGGGTCATCCACGAATCCACCAGAGTATTAAAGAATGATTTCATCTAGTATTGATTCTGAAATAGTCTATTTCTTTTGAGAGATGATCCATACAGTTCTTTTCCTTCTTTTTGGACACTCCATCTGTCAAATCATCTAAGTAGAAATGAATTCAACGAATGTTAGTTTCCTACCACATAAAGGACTGCTGGGTGCTGCTGGAGAAACAAAGATGGTGGTGGTAGTCTCTGGCCCCAGGGATTAGATAATCTAGTTAGGATAATGAAGCAGTATAGAAATGCTTAACTAACTATGATTCAACTCACCTGAAATAGCTAAATAGAAGGTAACATAAAAGTACAAATAAAGTATCAAGATATTGTCCAAAACAGTGTCCAATAGACATCACATTATTTGTTTTCCATCCCTATGTTTGTCTTTTACATCATTTTGTAGTCAGCCAAGTCCTAAGTGAATCTAGAAAATAAAATTCTAGGCCGGGCGTGGTGGCTCATGCCTGTAATCCCAGCACTTTGAGAGGGCGAGGCGGGCAAATCACGAAGTCAGGAGTTCAAGACAAGACTGGCCAACAAGGTGAAACCCCATCTCTACTGAAAAATACAAAAATTAGCTGGGCATGGTGGCTCGTGCCTGTAATACCAGCTACCTGAGGCTGAGGTAGGAGAATTGCTTGAACCGGGACCCGGGACCTGGGAGGTGGAGGTTGCAGTGAGCCGAGATCATGCCACTGCACTCCAGCCTGGGCTACAGAGCGAGACTTCATGTCAAAAAATAAAAAGAAAATAACATTCTAAGGAACAAAAACCACTTGGTTTTAAAGGACATCAGGAAGAAAATGGCATTTTCATATAATTAAATGTTTAATTTTACTTAATGAAGCATAATCTCTTTCAACAGTTAAGTATTGAGGGATTTTAATTTTGTGGTTAGAGGAAGTTTTTATATCAGAGGGGGCAGTGTAAGGTAGGCAGACTTTAAGCCAGATCCAATTTCAAGTTCAATTTTATTACGTGTCTGACTTGAGCAAATCTCTTAACATATTAACTTATTGGGAATTTAGTTTCCTTATCTAGATAGTAAGACCCCTTGTGGGGGTTGCAAGGACAAGTAAACAGAAAATATTCAATAAATAGAACCTATTCCATTGAATTTACTTCCACAAAACTCTCAAGACAGTACCAAGTAGAAAAAGGTTTCTTTTGTAAAAAGAATAAAATGAATTTCAGGTGTCTTTCTATCTTCACACTACCAACCCCAACCAAAATAAATGAATAACTCGGACACCAGAACATTTTGTCTGTTAGTCACTTGGGAATAAAATATTTATCAGCCTTAGCAGAAATCTCAAGACTCCACTTTCTGAGTCTACGGTAAATACTCCTGAGCATTCAGTTGGTCAATTGTTGGAGCAGGACTGTCATTTATCATTATTTATTTCTGAGTCCCTCTGGCCTTTGGTTACTTTGAGGAAGTTGATGCATCCACCAGCCAACCCTGCAGCTTTGCTGAAAGTGTTCTAATGAGACAGAGGGTACTAGGACAATTTCATGGGCTGCATCTTTCTCATTTCTCTAGTCACAGTTTTCCTTAAAAAAAAAAAAAAAGAAAGAAAAGAAACGAAAAGAGAAAAAAATACAAAATAAATACCTATTGAATTTGGCTGCCCAGGATTCATGAGTTGTTCAGAGGAAGTTTGTAGTCCAGCCTTCATATTTCAGAACTGTAGGGAGATGAGCCCAATTCCTGATCTCTCACATGGCATGTGCTGCAATACTTTGGCATAGACACCCAAGATCTGCTTGAAGCGGGAAACATTAGTCTTCAATTTGCCTTTAAACTTTTGTCTTTAATTTGCCCTTTCATGACACTTTAATGTGATACTTGTGTTTTTATATGAATTACAATTTATAAATATAAAGCCTCACTTATGAGGCCTTTTGTTTTCCTATCAGCTGCAAGAGAGGATCTGAGTAATTTAGCAAGATGAGGTTTGTTTAGCTGGAATAAAAAGGGAAATGGTCAAAGATGAAATTGTTTCTTTCTCACCAAGTAACTGCAGAATTACAGATGTCTCTTGTATGCAATAAATTAATTTCAGTCGTTCTGCTTATTTGTACATATGTTGCCGAAGTAAAAGTCTAATCCAGGAATTAATGATTTGAGAATCCATAGGGTATTCTTCTGGACCTAGTCCAATTATTTGTTTAATTTTTTTTTACGTGAACACCAAAACTCTCCTACGGTATGATATGTAGCCAAATGAGTGATTGACTAGGTAGCTAACTCATATCAAGGAACAGTTAAACTTGCAGCTGTAAGCTAAGGCAAAGTTCAGCTACTTAACTTCAGTCATCCTTAAACATAATTAAGTCTACTGGGCTCCAGTTATGTGGAAACAGGAACTAGAAAGGCTGGGTTTTTCAATGGAAATAACAAGTGGTTATAACCCAAAGGGAAAAGTAATGAAAATATTCAAGGGAAGAAATTTTTTGTTAAAAAGAATCAGATGTTGTTTTATTGACTGTTTAAAAATTATAAAAAAGCTGTTTCGTAATATGCCAAATAGTATCCACCTACATAAATTAATAAAAGCACCACAGGTTAGTTTGGGGGGAATCTGATTAGGGCAGGAGTTGAAAATAATGTGCACTTGGTTAATATATAGATTTTCTCTTCATCACAGCATCCGTTATATGCATATCCATTCTGATTGATAGGAGACACCCACTGTACTTGAAGCTCAGTGTGCCACCAGGCAAACTGTATGGAGCATTGCTGCAACACAAAGTCCTAAAATTCCTGCTGCAGAACTGGAAGAAGCAG
The DNA here is from genome assembly GCF_001604975.1 of Cebus imitator. Taxonomy (NCBI): domain Eukaryota; kingdom Metazoa; phylum Chordata; class Mammalia; order Primates; family Cebidae; genus Cebus; species Cebus imitator. The sequence continues at coordinate 8,099,976 of NW_016107395.1, forward strand.
GTTGTGACACCCCTGCTCAATCCTCTGAGAATAATACTTACGATTATTTTACGTAATGAAGTCCTTTTGGCTCCATAGTAATTTTTATCATGCCAGCATCTAGCACCATCAGTCCACCCTTTTTCCATTTGCTCAGGCCAGACAAGAGAAAAGTTAAAGTGTCTGGCCTGCAAAAGTCTATACGTATGTAAGGAGGAATTTTGTATCTATTGGTTTTTCAACAAAATTCCTTCAATTTTACAAAAATCCTGCACACAGAGAAGGAAGTTCTTGCTTGCATTACTGACATGCATTGGCTATGGCCCCACCCAAATCTCATCTTGAATTGTAGCTCCCATAATTCCCGTGTGGGAGGGACCTGGTGGAAGATAATCGAATCATGGGGTCAGTTTCCACCATACTGTTCTCATGGTAGTGAATAAGTCTCATGAGATCTGATGGTTTTACAAGGGGTTTCTCTTTCACTTGGCTCTCGTTCTGTCATCTGTCACCATGTTAAGACAGGCCTTTGGCTTTCCACCATGACTGTAAGGCCTTCCCAGCCATGTGGAACTGTGAGTCCTTTAAACCTCCTTTTCTTTATAAATTACCCAGTATCAGGTATGTCTTCATCAGCAGCATGAAAACAGACTAATCCAATTACCAAATAATTAAGAACATATTGTCAAGTTTGGATATCATTATGATCATGATACAATTTTAGAGTTTAGAAGCATGAAGCTCTAAGGTTGATGAAGTAAAGCTTTATTAAGGCCATTTCTTGGTTCTCTTGGAAAGACATTCTACTTACTACATCTTGATTTTCAATCCATGACATGAAGTAAGTTATAAGTTCTGAGTCTTTAGAAAGAATGATTTGAGGAATTTTTTGTGGTCATTTTAATAGCAAAAACTGCAGGAAGGAGTGAATTTCACTTTGGGGTCAAAGTGCTGTAGGAGAATGGTGATGAGCAGGAAATCTTAGAGGTCAGGGAGGCTGAGGAAACCAAAACCACTTGGGAATTGGACACACTTTAAGAAGGCTTGAATTCCACAGACTGTGGAGTATGGAAGGCTCAAGCAGCACAGGGCCTTCCAGTGACATCTGAGTCTCACTGATTCACGTACCATTGGCACACTGCTACTACTGTGTTTGGGAGACTAAAGGAAAGTTTTTCACTTTGACTAGTTAGAAAAGCAGATCACCACATTCCTGGTGGCTTGGAGTAGCAGGAGGTAGTGGTGCTGCTCTGGTGTGTTACAGAGCTCAGGTGCTGCCCTAGAGCAGTGCCAACCCCTTCATCTGAGTCAGACAAAGTTACGCAGTAAATGCATCCCTTCTAGAATTCAGCTTCTCTTCAGATGAATGCGATTATTTCTTTAATAAGGTAGGGGCTAAATAACCAGATGGATTTCCTATAAGGCCTTAGCTGCCAGGATGGCAGCTGGATTACTATCATCACTCTGGGTGTCATCAGCGTCTATGCTGAGACTTAAGCAACGTCTCTTGCTTTCCTTGGTTGCAACAGTTTTCAAGTTTGCTGCACTTCAGCACTGAGTACCCAGGCTGTGATCCATAAAAGTTTCTATGCCACTATATACTATTGCATCAAGGTAGGCATTACCCTCAGCTGGAATGACTTATGAAAGTGTAAACTCTGGCATATCAACATCTGTCTATAGCCTGTCATCCCTCCAACTATCTTACTCTCTATCTCCCAAAGCCCTTGGTCTCAGGCATCTAGACCCCCACCCTTCTTCCCAGAGAGTCACCTCATTGTTTTCCTTCTTTCCTTTCCACAATAATGAATCACACTGTAAACTGATTTGCCGGCACCCTGAACATTCTTGCCTCGTTTTTTCCACTACACCTACTCTGAAAACCTTTACTTTTATATCAGTTTTTAGGCGAGTCCAATGGTGTGTACTATCATCCCTGTCTCCCTCAAAGCCAATCACTGCCAAAGAAAATGCACATAAATCAAAATAGCTTGTAGTGCGAATGCAGACTTGTGGACTTCACCCTTGACTTGGCTTTAGCATTCAGCACTTCTTGATGATCTTTGTGCACATGGTAGGGTCTCTTTCTCATTTTTCCATAACAGTGATTTCAAACCTTCATTACTTTCTTCTTTATGCACCACCTTATCTGTTCTTTTCCCAGACAAGTATGATGCTTTAAAACTCAGTTTGTGCTATTTATATTCACTTCTTTAATTCTCAATTACATTTCAACTCCCCTGTGCTTTACTACTCTTTGAAATTTCTCTAAAGTTTTTAATGTGCTCTTTGTTGCTAAAATGAATGAGTATTTTCAAATCCCCATCTTACTACATTTTTGTACTCTTTCCCTTATAAAACTGTTTTATCCTTGACTCTTCAGTTATTTTATTTTCTATCTAACTGCATCTTCTTAGCCTCCATTTAGCACTACTCCTTCTTTGCCTTCCCTTTAGCTATTGTTATTCCCTAGATACAGTCATCTTTTCTTCCCTTGCTTATAGGCCAAAAGCATGCTAACCCGACATCAGTAAGTACCAAGTCTGTACAACAAATCTACCCTAGGCTCCATCTAACAATCCTTTGGGGATCCAGAATGGTCTCTGTTGCTAACAAGAGTAATTAGTTTAGCCTTCAGAGCTCATGCCTTTGGGCTCTTAAATAGCTTTCATCATCACCAGCATGGCTACTCCATTCACATGTCCATTATGACAGCAGTTGGGTGGCTCAGGACAGAATCTGGCTGATACCTATGGCCAAGTCATTTTGATTACCTGATAGTTTAGTGCCTCTTCAGTGAGAGATGTTTCCTGCTGGACACTAATATGAGATACTTTATACCCACTTTCATATATCCACTTATCTCTAGCTTAAAACTTCATTATTTCTAGGCTCCTGAAGACTTATTATTCATTTGGAAAAAGCCACAATTTATATCTTTTGTCTTGTCTCAGGACTAGATCAACTCTTCTGCATGGCATCCAGTAAAGCCAGGTCTCTGGACCATGCAGAAGAGTTGATCTAGTCCTGAGACAAGACATTTGGCTTTTTCCAAATGAATTCAAACTTATTCTGACCTTCTTTTCTGATAGGGATGAAAAATAATGCATTCACCAAATCAATGGCAAATTTACCTGTTCCTGGGTTTGTGTTAATCTGCTCTGGAAAAGAGACTATTACTGGCACAATAATTTCAGTGGGGGCTACTATTTTGCAGGTTTCATAGTAGTCTACGCTTATCCTCCACGATGTCTTATCTTTGGAGGATCGGACTCTTGAATTAAATAGACTTATGATAGGAACCATGATCATTGCATCTTTTAAGTCTTTAGGGGTAACATTGGTGCTATGGTTTGATTGTGTTTCCCAGATTTTATGTTGGAAACTTAATTCCCCAAGGCATGTGCTGATTGGAGGTTGGTCTTTGGAAGGTAATTAGAATTACATAAGGTCATCTGGGTGGGCCCTCATGATGAGACTCGTGGCTTTATAAAACAAAAAAGAGTGATCTGAGCTGATATGCACACTCTTGACCTGTTACCATGTGAGACACCCTCTGCCGTGTTATGACACTGCTAGAAGCCCTTTACCAGATGCTGGTGCCCTAATCTTGGACTTCATAGCCTCCAGAACCATGAGCTGAATAAATTTTTATTCATAGATTACCCAGCATGAGATTCTGCTATAACAACAGAAAGCAGGCTAAGACAACGGATTTCTGTGATAACCCCCATATTTGATGTTGCTTTTGGTTTGCTCTCTTGGTTTGAGGGGCGATACTTTCAGAGGCTTCCACCTGGCCTTTCTCACAATGATCACTCTTACTCCTTGGCCATGGAACCAATATGGCTTGTGTCAAATGCCAGTTTGTTTCTTTTAAAATTTTTATTTATTTATTTATTTATTTTGAGATGGAGTCTTGCTCTGTCACCCTGCCTGGAGTACAGTGGTGCAATCTCAGCTCACTGCAACCTCCGCCTCCCAGGTTCAAGTGATTCTCTCACTTCAGCCTCCCAAGTAGCTGAGATTATAGGCATGCACTGCCATGCCCAGCTAATTTTTGCATTTTTAGCAGAAACAGAGTTTCGCCATGTTGGCCACACTGGTCGTGAACTCCTGACCTCAGGTGATCCACCTGCCTCGGCCTCCCAAAGTGCTGGGATTATAGGCGTGAGCCACCACAACCAGCACAATTTGTTTATTTTAGTTATACATTTGAGACTGGGGAGATGTCCAAAGGATAGTCCATGGATCCGGTAAGCCCAGTGGGAGCCAGATGTCCCCTTATTACCTGCTACCTACTTGCCCCTAGTTTAACAGGGCCCATAAAGGCACTTCAGGTTACCAGATATCAATTCAACTCAGATCCTGTGTCCAAAAGTTCTCAAAATATCTTGGTATTCTCCTTTCCCGGAGCACCTTTATCTTAGTAAATGGCTGAGTTTGGGGGGAACGACTATAGAATTATTATTGCCTACATTTATTATGCTGTTGCAAATCCTTCCTCCTAGAAAACTGGCCTTTTCTTCAGTCTGTGTATTCTGGGTCTAAGAACTCCTTCAGGTTTGAAGATGAAATAACTGTCCAATCTCTTAATTACCCATCCTTGATTTCTCTTGCCATTGGGAACACCATGCTTTCTAAACCATATCCATAATTGTCTGCTCGTTAGTACCTCTCCTCTTCTCTTCTTGCCACCCATTACAATCATTGCATCCACTTGGATACTGTTGGTAAATGGTGCCACCTGCTCTACATTGTCCCAGGGTCTTGTCATTCACTTTATGTTGAGCCTGGTTCTCTAATGGTATCTTCTACCATTCTCCTGGCCACAGAGAGGCACCACCAACTGACCTCCTGAGTGCTTGGTCCATTTTCATCTTTTGCTTAAATTAGTAGTGCATTCTCCACTCCTTCCTGTGGAGCATAGTCTTCTGGTGGGTTTTCTGCATTATAGTATGTTTACTCCAACGTGCCCATTTCTCTGAGCCTTTCAACATCTTCTTTCAATATCAGAAAGGGTAATTTTGTTACTTAGACTGAGCCTTCACTTTTCCCATACTTTTAGGGGTCATTCTAGTAACTGGTGGGTACCATTCCCAGGGTGTTAAACACTGTTTCCTATGAATGTAAATCCCAAATTGATAATCTCTCCCTTTTTCAACCGTGTTCTACTCTTCCTTGATCAATACCCTCAAAATTCAAACCAATGCCTACTGCCCTGGCTCTTACCACCATGCACTGGCTAAATCCTATAGCTCTTTTGGGATGTATTCCACTGTCAACAGAACAATAGTAGGTTACCCAGCCCCAAAATTACATCCCAGCATCTGCTTTCTCAGAGTACTCCTGGCATCAACTACTAAGGTTTGTTTCCTCTGTGGAGCAGACTCTGATTCCAATACTAGCATACAGGATGTTATTAGGTAGTGCTCATGAGATCAAGAGTGGAAAGGAAAGGGAAGGAGTAAGATTGCCGGAGGAAGAAGTTGATTTGCAATACATTTCAACAGAAGCCTCAGATGAGCCTCTTGGTCATTATTTTTTTTTTTTGAGACAGAGTTTTGCTCTGTTGCCAGGCGCCAGGCTGGAATACAATGGTGCAATTTCGGCTCACTGCAATCTCTGCCTCCTAGGTTCAAGCATTTCTCCTGCCTCAGCCTCCTTAGTAGCTGGGACTACAAGTGCACGCCACCAGGCTCAGCTAATTTTTGTATTTTTTAGTAGAGATGGGGTTTCACCATGTTGGCCAGGATGGTCTTGATCTCTTGACCTCATGATCCACCAGCCTCGGCTTCCCAAAGTACTGGGATTACAGGCGTGAGTCACCGCGCCCAGCCTCTTGGTCATTCTTAAGATGGAATAATCCTTTAGATACATCCTAAGTTGGGGAAAAGAAGCTAGGTAGGTCTTTACAGCTCCCCTTCAATGAATGATGGCAACCCCAAAAAGGAGATATGGTACTGGACTAGGTTTCTCTCTTTAATTGAGACAAACCCTGAAGGAGACTGACAGCTGAAGGCTGTTTTTAATAGCACACCCAGCAGCCATGCTTAATAAATTCTTCATTCTTGATGGAGAATCTGGGCGATGCATCACAGCTTCCAATACACACAGTGTTAGAGTGTACTCACATTAAACAAGGTATGTCTGCAAAAACCTTCCATTTATCACCTTTACAAAATTAGATAAAATTAAAAAAAAATTTCTCTGAATGGCATCCCATGAATTGACCCAAGAGCTTTGGAATCAGGGGAGTTAATGTTAGTTACTTAGTGTGGCTGAAACAAATTCTGATCACTTTGTTATCCTTGCCAAACACAAAACCAAGATGGCTACACATACTTCTGGTTCCTCTGATCCCAGAACTTGGTTTATCCTGAAATAAGTACATCCTCAAGAGAAGCAACAGAGGTTCCCCAGGTTACCAAGATCTGTCTCTGAGATTGGCAGGGAGCAGTAGCAGGGAGCAGGGTTTTGATGTGGTTGTCTAATGTAGTATTGACATGGGTGGAGATCTCTTCCTAAGTTTAGAATATGCCATTAGCCATCAAGCCTAAAGCCTTAATCCAGTGACTTTCACTGGAAAGGAATCTTGGAAAGGTTTCCTATGGTGACAGTACCCAGGGGTGGGAGAAAGGTGAAAAGGGGGACTCTTGTGTCTTGCCTACCTCTGAGCTCTTTGGAAAGAGGGAAATGTTAAGGACACTCTGAACTTATTTAGACAAATCTTTTGCCCAAAATTCTTTACTAGCTTCTTATGTTCTACAGCAGTAGTTCTCAATACTCCCATCTTTATAGAAAATATTTATTGATAGTGCTCTTTTAATTATCCTGAAATAAAATTCATAAGTATAACCTGCCTACATATATTTAAAATAAAAGAAAATGAAAACCTAGAATTTTTTTTCTAGCTGTATTATGAAGGATAAATAAAAGTACCATAGTAAAATAATATATTTTTCATTAGTAAATGCCTAGACACAAAAGCAATAGAAGACATAATAAACAGATCCTTACACCCATATGTTGAATCACTACTCATGTGACAGTTACATATGCTGACCGATAGAGGCATACATATTGGAAAAACAAACCCCAAGGGTGGTTTTATTGTGGCAACATGATTTTCTGAAATTGTAAATAATGTTTGGACATTAAAAAATATTTAAAAAATATTTTCTATCACAGATGATATGATCTTATAAGTAAAAAACCCTAAAGATCTCATACTGAAATATAGTCTTGTTGGAGTTGATAAATAAATTTAGCAAAGCAGCAGGATGCAAAGTCAAGATGTAAACATTAGTTGTATTTCTATACACTAATAATGAATGATATGCAAAGCAAATTATGAAAATTCCATTTACAATAGCGTAAATACTTGGGAATTTAATTTGATCAAGGAGAGAAGGACTTGTAAAATGCAAGCTACAGAATATTTCTGAAATAAATTAAAGACATAAAAAATGGAAACAGGCCAGGTGTGATGGCTCATGCCTGTAATCCCAGCACTTTGAGAGGCCAAGGTGGGAGGATTGCTTGAGTCTAGGAGTTTGAAACCAGCCTGGGCAACAGTGGAAGACCACATCTCTTAACAACAACAACAAAAAAATTAAAAATTAGCCAGACATGTGGTGGTGGCCCACAGCTACAGTCCCACCTACTTGGGAGGCTGAGGCAGGAGGACTGCTTGAGCCTGGAAAGTCGTGGCTGTGGTGAGCCACTTGTGTACCACTGTACTCCAGTCTGGGTGACAAAGCAAAACCCTGAAAAAACTGAAAAAAAAAAAAATGAAGGAAAAGAAAAAAAAGAGAGGAGAGAGAGAGAGAGAAAGCAAAATAAATAAATGGAAACATATTTCACTGGAAGACTTATTGTTAAGATGCCAATACTGCTCAAGGCAATATACAGATTTAATGCAATGCCTATCAAACTCCCAAGGACTTTCTTTGCAGAAATAGAAAAGCCCATTCTAAAATTCAGATGGAATCTCACTAGGCCCCAAATAGCCAAAACAAACTTGAAAAAGAACAACAAAGCTGGAGGGCTCACACTTTCTGATTTCAAAAACTTACTACAAAGCTACAGTAATCAAAACAGGATGATACTAGCATAAAGACAGATATATGGACCAATGGAAAGAATAATAAACCCAGAAATAAACTCTTGCATATGTGGTCAAATGATTTTGAGCAAAAATAACAAGACCATTTAATGGGGAAAATGCAGTCTTTTCAACATATGGTGTTAGAAAAACTGGCAATCCACATTCAAAAGAATAAAGGTGGAACTTTGCTTAACACTGCGTATAAAAATTAACTCAAATCAAAGATCTGAATATATAATACCTCAAACTATAAAACTCATTGATGGGAACATAGAGCAAAGTTTTCATGACGTAGATTTGACAATGATGTCTTGGATATGACACCAAAGGCACAGGCAACAATAAAAAAAATAGACCGATTGAACTTCATGAAAAGTAAAACCCTTTGTGCTTCAAAAGACAATATCAACATGGCAAAAAGGCAACCATAAAATGGGAGAGAATATTTGCAAATGATATCTTTTATAAAATATTAATATCCAGAATATATAGTGAACTCCTAAAACTCAAGAAGAACAATAAAAAACTCAATTCCAAAATGGGCAAAGGATTTTAATGGATATTTCTCCAAGGAAGATATACAATTGGCCAATAAGCACATGAAAAGATGCTTAACATCCTACCAATCACAGGCAAAATGCAAATGAAAATTACAATAGGATACCACCTCATACTCATTAGGAAGACTACTTTAAAAAAAAAAAAAAAAANAAAAAAAAAAAAAAAAAAGAGGCAGTAGCTCATGCCTCCCCAGCACTTTGGGAGGCCCAGGCAGGCAGATCACTTGAGGTCAGGAGTTTGAGACCTACCTGGCCAACATGGTGAAATCTTGTCTCTACAAAAAATACAAAAATTAGCTGGGTATGGTGGTGCATGCCTGTAATCTCAGCTACTCAGGAGGCTGAGGCAGGAGAATCTCTTGAACTTGGGAGGTAGAGGTTGTGGTTAGTGGAGATTATGCCACTGTACTCCAGCCTAGGCAACAGAGCAAGCTCTGTCTCCAAAAAAAAAAAAAAAAGTAAGAAAGAAAGAAAGAAAAAGGAAAATAATACATGTTGGTGGCAAGGATATGGAGAAATAAGAATCTTTGTGGACTGCTGTTGAAAATGTGAAATAGTTGAGCCTCTGTGGAAAACTATAGTAATTCCCCAAAAAATTAAAAATAGAATTACCATATGATCTAGCAATTTCACTTTTGGGTATATACCAAAAGCATTGAAAGCACTCTTAAAGGGATATATGTATGCCCATGTTCATAGCAGCATTATTCACAATAGCTAAAATGTGAACCAAACCATGTGTCCACTGATGGATGATGAATGAATAAGAAAAATGTGATATATACATACAATGGAATATTATTCAGCCTTAAGAAAGAAATTTCTGACATATGCTACAATGTGGGTGAATGTTGAGGACCTCATGCTAAAATAAATAGGCCAATTACAAAAAGACAAATTTGTATAATTTAACCTTTGTGAGATACTTAGATTACTCAAAAATCATAGAAACAAAGTGGAAAGATGGTTGCTAAAGACCAAAAGAAAGGGAGAATGAGGAGTTACTGTTTAATGGGTATGGAGTTTCATTTTCGCAAGATGAAAAGAGTTGTGGTGACAGATATTAATGATGGCTGCTCCACATTGTGAATGTACTGTATTGGATGTCACCGAATGTACACTTGAAGGGCCGGGCGTGGTAGCTCACGCCTGTAATCCAAGCACTTTGGAGGCCAAGGTGAGCAGATCACCTGAGGTCGGGAGTTCATGACCAGCCTGACCAACATGGTGAAACCCCGTCTTTAAAAAAATATATAAAGAAAAAAATAAAAAATAATAAAAAAATAAAATTGTTAAGATAGTAATTTTTACATTATGAGTATTTGACCATAATGGAAAAGATTGAAAAATAGGTATATTAAGAGCTATATGCTAATCTTACAGAAAACATTCCACACTTTTTCCTTTAAATAAAAATCTTTCGTAGTACATTAACAAAGTTTAATTCACCAAAAAAAAAAATTCTTTTCCCTCAATTTACAGAATAGTGATATTCATGAAAACTTCAGTATATAGTAAATGATATAAAAACACTTGGTATTTTTTACGTGAAATAAACTTTTGTTCTGGACCCTGTTAATGATAAACAGATTTTTCACCTGGATAAATGTCTGACCAAGGTGGGACATTTCTTCTTTGCGTGAAGATGCCTCATGAAGGGGAAGACATCTAGCACCATTGACCTCTACCCAGTAAATGGTAATAGCACCTGGAAATCCCTGTGACAGCAAAAACAGCAACAGCAACCCTCTCTCAAATTTCCAAAACGCTCGTGGCAGCAGTACTTCCCTGTGGAGAATTCCTGGTCTGCAGGACCAAGTCCAGACTGCCTGGCTTTATTAGTCAGCTTGGGCTGTCAGAACAAAATACCACCGACTGGGTGCGTTAAGCAACAGAAATTTATTTTCCCACAGCTCTGGAGGCTGGAAATACAAGATCAGAAGCCAGTATGTCCAAGTTCTGATGAGGATGGTCTTCCTGACTTGCAGATGGCCACCTCCTCCTTGTGTCCTCACATGGCAGAGAGAGGGAGGGAGGGAGGGAGAGAGAGAGAGAGAGAGAGAGAGAAAGAGAGACAGAGAGAGAGAGAGAGAGAGAAAGCTCTCTACTATGTCTTCTTCTAAGGACACAAATCCCATCAGATCAGGGTCCTACCCTTACGACTTCATTTATTTCACCTTAATTGCTTCCGTTAAGGTCCCATCTCACTTAGGGACTTAGAGCTTCAACATATGAATCTCGGAGGGACATAATTCAGTCCATAGCACTGGCACATTGTACAAGACCCTCCATTGTTTGCTGTTTATGGACATTTGTATTAGTCAGGGTTCTCTAAAGAGACAGAACTAATAGGCTAGATAAATATGTGAAGGGGAGTTAGGAGAATTGACTCACACAATCACAAGATGAAGTCTCACAATAGGCCATCTGGAAGCTGAGGAGCCAGGAAGTCAGTTCCAGTCCCAAAACCTCAAGACGAGGGAAGTCAACTATGCAGCCTTCAGTCTGTGGCTGAAGGCCTGAGAGCTGCTGGCAAACCACTGGTGTAAGTCCAAAAGTTCAAAAGCTGAAGAACTTGGAGACTGATGCTCAAGGGCAGGAAGCATAAACATGGGAGAAAGATGGGGGCCAGAAGACTTAGCCAGTCTGCTCTTTCCATTCCTGCTTTTATGCTGGCAGCTGATTAGATGGTGCCCACCCAGGTTGTGGGTGGGTCTGCCTCTCCCAGTCCACTGACTCAAATGCTAATCTCCTTTGGCAACACCCTCACAGACACACCCAGGATCAAGACTTTGCATCCTTCCATCCAATCAAGTTGATACTTGATATTAATCATCACAGCATTCCTTCCTTGCAGAATTGTCCATTGACACCAAGTTGCTCACAGGTCCCCCTGCGCCTTGTGCTGTCTTACTTCTTTGTGCCTATGCTCACACTGTACTGTGTCTGAAACCACTGACTATGACTTTGAGGAAGTGTTTTTCTGCTTTCTAGGCTGAATGATACTCTTTCATTGCATTTCTCTGTTTGACTCTACCTTTAAATTTAGCAAGTTGCATAATTTAATATTCTCTTCTTTTTATGAGTTCCTTAAGGATACTGTATCTTATCTGTGATGAATCTACATCACTGAACACAAGGCCTGGCACCCAATGGACTCTCAATTTCCATGTGGTGGAATTTTGAGTGGTTAGAATCAGGGAAGTAGATGGGCTCACCAAAGAAGAGAGTGAAGAGAAAGGAAAGAAAAATACAGCTACCCTTCAGTGATAGCACAGAGAAGGAATGTTCACACAGGATGGAGCAAGAGAAAGGTCAGTGTCATTAAAAACCATGGGAAGAGATATTCAAGGAATACATGGCCAGCTGATTTCTGAACTATAGGAATTCAGGAGTTAAGGTACATAAAACAGCATCAGGTATTTAAAAAGGACAATCATTAGTAATATCCATAAGAAAGTCCCATAAAGTGGGACTGAAGAGGAACAAGATAATGAAGGTTTGAGAAGAGATTGAAATAGACCGGGAAATGGAGGCACTTGCCATGAACCACAACTCAGGGATCCTATGGATACTTGAAAGTTAGCTCTGTGTTAATAAGTCTAAATGAAACTAGCTTTTTCTTTTTAAATTGCAATGATAAATTTTACTTAGACTGCAAGCCCTACCCAGAAACTTTAAAAAGAAAGTAAAACTCAGCCAAAATTTTACAACCCTGAAGTAAACCCTTTATATTTTGGTAAATATTCTTCTTCTAGTCACCTTTCCATGCAGTTATAAATTTTTATGAAAATGGAAGATTATTTCTCTTTTTTTAGTTAGTGCATCTGATCGCTTATGGAACTGCTTTTAGGATCCAGTGATTACAAAACATTTGTATAGTTTTTGAAATATTCAGTGTCTCATTACCTCATGTGCTGCAGATGACTTAATTAAAGGGTAGGTATATTTCATTGGTAATAGGAATGGACATAATTTGCCCTGGGAAACTTGGCTTTCAAATGACATTGCTTTGATTACATAAAACACATACTTTTCTTTGGTTTTAGTGCTTCTGTGAATAAACAACTTTGCAACTCTCCAGTGCTTTGGGGGAACATGGATTCTCAGTTTCTCATGGTGCCTTACCTTTGTTTTCACTGAACTCTAAGCTCTCCAAGAAGTACCAGGAGGGGTGGTCATAGCCATTTGTCTGCCTTTAAATTGTGAATTAAGAACTGGTAAAAACAGAAGGACAAAGGACAAGGGCAGAGGACAAAAATCCCTGGCTGTGGTTTTGGAGAGGGTGTAGAGAGAGAAAAGCTGGTTGGCCTTGTCATTTCTCCCTGCTCCCCCAAGCCGTGGAGGGTCTCTGAGACACCTCTTTGTAGCTTTTCCTTAAACAGCTATGTGAGGCAGCTTCCCGGCCTCTGTTCTGAGTGGAATTTGAAGGCAGGGCTACACTTTTGCTACGAACTCTTGACTCTCCCACCATGGCATGCAGAGGAAGGAGTCCTGCATTGGAAGTTAAAGAAACGGTGGTCTCCTAAAATGAGCGACTGAGCTAGATGACCTTTGGATGTCCTTCAATGTTCATGACTTTGTGAGTCTCTAAGGCAGGAGCTCTGCAGAGGCAAGAATGTTGCCAGTTTTTTGTTTGTTTGTTTCTTTGTATGGTTTTTTGTTTTATTTTGTTTTTAATTGAAAGACTCTTAGAAGCAAAATTAAGGGTGAATTTTCCAACCCAGGGTGTGATACAGGTCCTCTGTTCTGTATTGGCTACTCCTTCCTTCTTCCTACTCTATAGTTTGGTTCCAAAATCAAATATTTTCTGAGTGTGTGCAAAAGAAGCCTGAATCCCCTAATCTAGTGCTGCAAAAAAGACACAGAGTTGGATATAACACATGACTTTACCTGGTCAATCTAAAAAAAAAATATTGCTTATTCTGATACAAAAAAAATGAAAATTAAAAGAGAAAAGATATGCAGTCATACATGTGGACACTGAATTAGACATTAGAGATAATTTTGACCCACCTACAAATTTCACTTATAAGCCTTCACAAGATGAATTGTATTAAAGTGGGTCAAGCAGCTATGTAGACTCAGAGCTTGCAGTAGAAGCCATCTCTCTAGACAATCTGGATAGTGCTTTCTCTCTTGAATAGTTCAGCTTCACACACCACCATATGCTCATTCTGATAAAGCACATCTACGAATGTGTATAGACAGATTTATATGTATGTGTGTGTGTATATGTACTGAGAGTCATCAACTTCCAGCATTTATGCACATAATGGGGTGCCTGGGAATATTTTACTTTTCTCTTCCAATATGCCCACAGCTGTTGATTCTGAACATCTGGGATAATGCAACTCTAAACAAAATACAGTGTGCATAATGCCAGGCACACTTAATCCCTCTTTTGAAGGAATTACCAAAAGTAGTGTGAAGAAAAAAATTCCGTAGATCTCATAGAACCACCCTTGAATAGCACAGCGAATACACTGCAACACAAAAATCTCCCTTGAATCTTCCATGAGATTTATTCTTATGGAAGTGCTGTCACATGAGCTGAAAACAATCCAGAGTACCACATCCAAAAGCAGTGATAAATGGCCATCCCAGGCAGGGAAAGGTGTCCCGTAAGTTCTCCATGATATTGGAGTAAAATCAGGTTAATTTAATATCTTTATTCGGGGTCTGTTAGAGGGTAGGGAGTAAACAGTATCCCCTGCTAGTATGATAAATGTGCTAAATTGGCAGCTGTTTAAAAATTGTAATGATAGAGGATGTAATGCACCGTGGAAAAGAGAAGCTAGAAATATGGCAGAAAATCATGAAATGAGATTCAACTTGGAAACATGAATGCCGATACAACTGGGAATTATAATATGAAACAGGGAAATATTCCAAAATCTGGCCTGAAGGGAGAAAAAAAAAAAGCAAGTAACAAGAATCACAGTACTGTTCATTCCCGAACAGAATCTGCCACTTCCAAGAGTGGAGATTCAAACTTTACATATTTGCAAATATTCTGCAAGGCAGAGTTTGAAGCTGAGAATGTTCTAACAAGATGACTGAGGGCCCTATCAGGTCAATGACCATGTGAGACCACTCTAATAACACCAGAAAATGAGCTGGTGGCACTTCCACAAAAGCCAGGAGAATTGCATTAGCCAGAGCTATTAGATAGCTTCAGGTGATTGGATCCTAGTCACAACAGAAAGCCTTCTGGACTCCAGGAAGATGGAGTAGGTGGTGGGTGACAGACATTTTAATGATCTGCCTGCAACAGTCAACCTATGTGCAATTAAGAGTCAAAGCATTAAAAGGGATATTTAATCCCTCAAAAAGAAGGTAAAAATAAAATGCTAACGCCACCGCAACTATTTAACTATGACCAATTGGCAGAATCCAGTCCAATAAATTTTTTTTATGATTCAAATACTGTATCTTCCAAGAATGCTGCTCATGAGCAGAAGTGATATAGAGGCCTCAAGCAAAATGTAGGATGAATGAGCTTGCCAGAGAAATAGAGGATTTTTTTGTTAAAAATCTCCTCCCTAGTCATATTCAAAGTTATTTGGGGGCCATTATTTATTTTTTGGAATTTTCCTATAAACATCAACTTTGAAATCAATCAGATTTAGGTTCAAATCCTAATTCTACTCCTTTCTACCCAAGTTTTACTGAAAGTTTCTTATCTTTGATTTCGTCAGCTATAAAAAGTAAATAATAGTACTATCTCTCAGGGAACATACAAAGACTTACAGGTAATGCATAAATAACACTTTGAGCAACGCCTACTCATAGAAAGCACTTATAAGGGAAGCAGTAAAATTCTATCAAAACCAGTAAACTACAGTGGATAACAGATACCTAGTTCAACTCTCAGCTCTTCCCAGATCTCTAAATTGAGGTGAATTATTTAACCCCAATGCTGTACCTCTGTTTTCAAATTTTTTCAATGCAAGGAGTAACAGCGCCTACCTTTTTTATATGGTGACTGTGAGACTTAAATGAGAAAATATGTGTAAAGTACTTGGACCAGTGCCTGGCATGTAACTACTAACTGTACATTTATATGTTAAACCCAAGAGGCTTTAAATTTCAAATAAATAAAATATAATGGAATAGTCATTTGGATAGCATTTCACTTGCCTTGGTTGGAAATCCTGAATGTCATAGCTACTGTTTCAATGTTAGGGTGGCTGGGATGCAGTGTCCTGCCTATAGTAATTAACTGCATGATTGCTGGAGTCAGGCATATATGGGTACAAATCCTGGCTCTGACTCTCACTACCTGTGCCACTGTGGACATGTGATTTAACCTCTGGAAACCTCAGCTTCCTTTCCTATAAAAAGATTACCTGCTTCCAGGGGTCATGAAGAATAAAGATGCCAACGCCCATATAAGAGTGAAAGAACGTTGCTAGGGATTGACATGCCCCTGATGCCTACCACGACAGCCCCACGGGTCCAGAGAGAGTTGGAGAAGGCTGAGGAAGTCTCTGTCTTGTGGGTTCCTAAAGCTTCTCCTGGCTAGTTCCTAAAACTGTGAACAGTTCCAGGAATAAGTTGCAGCTGAGGACACAGAGAACAGAACTGAGAACAGAAATCAGGGACAGTTGGGAGACATGGATATGGGCAAATTCAGATCCTTGTGGATGGAAGTTGGCTGGACCTGGCATCACTGGGCAATGACGGTAGGAAGGAACAGATAAACAAGAAACATTGCATGGTCTTAAAGACACAGGAAAAGCCTCAAAATCAAAAGAAAGAACAAGATGATTCCTATGAGCAGGTCTGTGGGAAGTGGAGAAGGAGGGTGGCTCTGGAGAAATCTCAGACATTCAGTTTGTTTTTGTTATGTTACTAAGAGCCATAAGAAATATAACATGGTTTTCGAACCACTGTTATATCTTCATTAATTAGTTATGGTTTTTGCTCATTCATAAAGCACTGGTTTATCATTAATGAATTAATTCTAAGCATTATTCCTTTTAATCCTCTAAAATAATCGAGTTTTATTGTACACAGTCTTAATTACAAAGTCCAGATGAGGTCACAGAATAGAAACTTTTCACATTAAATATTTCTCCCCCACAGAACACTTTGTTTTCTCAGTCTACTGGAGTGGAGAGGAACAGATATAAATTACGTCAAAAGAAAACAAAATGTCTCCCTTAAAAGGTATTATAAAACTAGAAGGAAGACTTCGGGTTCTGCAAACAGTGGATGTGTGGTTGATGTTATTCATGATGGATGATAAACTTAGAGATAATGGAATAAAATTAGGCAAGTTGAAGTTAACCTTAGCCCTGAAAATAAAGATCCAAAATATGAAGAGTTTATGAAGATATTTATTAATCCACTCATCTTCTGATCAAAACCAGTGACTTCCTATTCATAAATTACTGCTTGGGAGTTAGTTGGGTAATTTTGGAAGGTTTTCAACTCCCAGGTCATTTGAGAGCTATTAATGTGAGAGTGAATTTGCTGACTGGTGCCCTAAGGAACTTGTAAGAATTAAGAGAGACAGAACTGACTTATGCACTTGAGAGAATTTGGCCAAGAATAAGACAAATAGGAAATGGGATAGATCCGTTTGTGATACAAGCAAGTCAAAAGGAGGGTTGAGATTTATATGCACTTCTTCAGCAATTCTCAATCCCAGTAAATTGCAAGTGGGACAGAAGAGATCTTATCTTGACTAGTGTCTCCATTCTCCTGTAGCCCTCTAGAAACTTCCTGTGAGACAAATTTATCAATGAGGATTCAGCAGAGCAATTGCATTCCCATGTATTTAATTTGTCATTAGAGTATCACTGTGTATCTTTCATAGTGCAACATGTATAACATTTTAGCAGAGTATTATAATTAAAATAACCTGATTTGATTGTATAAGCTTTATTCTGGCTGAAACATGCTGTCCCTGGCACAATTTTAGTTAAAAATTTAATAGTTATTTTTCCATGGAAAAAGACTGGTTTCTCATTATAGCCACAGTATATTAATTCACTTGATGATCAACTGATGTAATGTCCCATCATTCCTGCATCCAGTAAGATGGAATTCATATTTTGAGTTAACTTCTGTCCTACACCTTAAGTCAGAGCATGCTGGCCAAGCTGTAGTGCTGTTTCTCCCTCACTGGGCAGAGATCCTTTTTTTATTTGTCTTTATATACACAGTATATTCAAGGCATCAACACAGAGAATAGGGTAAGTATGCAATAGGTGTTTGTGGAATGACTAAATGACGCTTATCATTTCTGACACTCAATTCATGGAAATACTCTACAAAGCCTACATAAAGCATGTCCTTAAATCACTTGTTTGGAAAATATATATATATATAAATTTATATATAATTGTTTTTCATTAAACCAGTTTAATCTCTCTTGTCACATTTCGTAATATAACTTGAATTGTTATATGATGTATTATTAAGTAATTATTCCTTTTAAAGGCCTGAGTGTTAGGATTACCAAATGATCAATTCAGTCAGGTGATTATTGCCTTAAACAAATTTCCAGCATTTCAGGAGGATATTACTAAAATTAGGCATTCTTAACAGCTAAAATTCCACTGGTTCCTATGTGCTAGGGTGCCACACAATGTCCCAAACTCTCTGTAAATTTTGCCTATGTGAAAAGCAGAAGTGACCTTTGGAACATAAAGATCCTTTGTAACACATTTTCACTGAACTGGAAATTAACTGTTCCTGAATGCTATATTTCTTAAACAAAGAAAGCCTTTGACATTGGGGCACCTTCTTATTTCAAAACTTGCCATGGGACAATATGCTGGTTATCTCAGGGTCTGGGTCAAGAAAAATGTGAAAACGTCTGGGCCGTTTCAAGGTCTTTTTTGGCTATAGACAACCTCAGTTGCATCTAACAAACAAGTGATTTTAAGAACTTTGGAGATGAATTACATTTTTCTGGTATAAAATATTTTTGTCAGAAGTTTGAACAATGACTCAGATAGTGCAATAATTAGGGAGGAAGGAACCCTGAAGAAGAATCTAGTTTATCCTTCCTTTGGAGCAGTCCAGAACCTTACAACCTACCTTCCATAAAGGAGAATTCAGGCTGAAATTTAGAGACCTGAAGACCAGAAAACCTGTGGTCTACTACAGCAGTTTTTCCCAGCCTCAATTCCTCACACTGCAATTTCTACGTAGTGTGGAAAAGTTATGGTTAAATCATACAAGCTATTCACAGGCAATTTTACTTTTTCACTATAATCACCTCAGATCAGATTGTGAATGAGGCTTTCTTTTTTGCCGAGATTAGAGAAGAATATACTTTTAGCTAAAGCTTCTCTTCTCCTCCCCTTCACTTAGAGCAGTCCAGCTCAGTCCGGACAAAACTCTGCTGTGCTGAATGATTTCCCACAGAGTATTCCCCCAAAAGCAAGTGCAGTCTCCAAACCTCCAAATGACTGATGTCATTTGGGCACTTCTCCATTGGGTGGCAGTACATGTTCAGAACAACCGAACATGGTTACTTTAACACATTATTTCTGAAATAAAATTTGTTCCTTATTTTTTAAAATTCTAATAAAAATCTTCTTTATCAAGGCAATTCATTGAACATGTAATTGATAAAAGATGAATATAAATTAAACTATTTTCCAACGTTTATATATTTTAATTAATGGTTTCAGAGTCTATATATTCTTGTTCCCTATTATATCACTAATACCCAGCTCAGTCTGTGCCAAATAGTAAGCATTAATGATAGGATTTTTTAAATAACTTTATGCCAGTATAAAATCTAAAGACAAATTCTGAATTCAGAAAAATAAATTTTCTTCTCTATTCAACCTGCTGACCAGGGTTTCAGCCTAAGCTATTTCATACTTGGTAATCAAAACCGTATTAAACTCAGTTATCATTTTTTTTGGCATAGTTTAGATACATGTGCAAAATCTTGTTTTTAATACAATATAAGTGGCAGCCTTTCAAGTTACCATGTCCCATTAAATCATGTATATAGTCATGCAATCAATTTTCCATTTCTTATAGCATTTGTATTCCAGAATGGAGTAAAGAAAAAGAAAACTAAAACTAGTGAAGTGAAAACAGCTAGTTGTGATGATCTCCGGGGTTTTGATTCTTGTTAATCTCTGTTTTGATTGTTTATTTTTATTGAAGATACTTTTTAAACTAGTTTATTGAGCTAGGGTGCATTTTGGAAAGAGTTTTTGGCTATAACAAATACCATCTGTATTAAAGTAAACCTGGAATTATTTGTAAGAAAAAAAGATTATTAGTACAAACCAAAAACAGAAAAAGATCCCAAAATGAGTCCTTGGAGAAAGCCAAGGAGAATATACAGGCTTTTTGAAAACATTTACAGCGAGTAGATATTTCAACTAAATAATCATCATTTAAAATCAATTATTCCACAGTAGTGGTTTTAAGGTAACCCGTCTCACTTTATTACTTAAATGATTCTTAAGGATTTTAATAGAAAATTATGGTTAATTAAAAAGAAGCTGAGTGAAAATAAATATATGTTATTTTAACATACATACTTATTTTAAAAGTCTTTGTGCATGTGTAAGTAGACATTTTTACATATCACAGGAAGGGAAATATAAGATTCTTTGTTATAATTCTAAAAGTTATAATCAAATAGATTTTCAGAGATGTTTTTTAAAAGCCTCTTTCAATTTTGCCAGTTAAAGGCAAATTATACCACAAGTACAAATTGAATCACTGAACACTAGATAAGCAACATACCTGGTCCTTTTCTGTTTTTTATTTATAGAAATACAACCTCAGCATTGAATGCAATGTAAAGACAGTTAAATTTTAGTTTTCCTTGGCCATCACTTGAGGAAACTAACCAATGATACTGTGTACCAAAGGAGTGTGACATACATAATTCGTCAGGCAAGAATAAGCCCATCCACTGGTGATAGAACATATAGTGTATTTTTTTGCATTTTTTTCTCAGACTATACACAATAAAGAGACTGAATATAATTTTTAAAAATATAATTCTCGATCAGATGATTGCTATAAAGGATATTCACACAAAAGTACTAAAGAGATTAGACTATAGACTTCAATTCCTAAAGGCCTATCATGAAAGGAACGGTTTCTGGCACCTGAACTGGGAAGGTGCTTATCTACCGCTCTCTGATGCCTGTGATAATTACACTGTCTGAGGTGGGAAAGAGTGAATCAAGCACAAATCGTGCCTATTGTTCTATTTGGTAGTTCTCTGTTCACCTCCTTGCTTGGAGGTAATGAAAACCGGGTGTGGTTGAATACACGTGGAAGGATTTCAATGTTTCACATTCCCCACTCCTGCCTTGGAGCACGTCTCAAACCATAATCTGCTGGGCTTGTTGCTTGGGTAAACAGCAGAAAGCTGCCGCAGAAAGCAACTGGCGGCCCCTAAGAGGACTTTGCCGCCCGTGATGTCAAATATTTTTCAGTTGACTTAGAAAGAAAGACTGAGAGTAAGTATCTCCTTGTACATCAGCCAATGAGACCTTTGGAACATTCTGAGAAATGTTTTCTTCATAGTATAATTGGATAATGCTTTCAAATCACCAACAATGGAACAGGCATATATCCACTAAATACCTGATGAGACTTCCCAAGAATTCATCCTTCGCACAGGCAGCTTTTCAGCAAACCGGTTTTGGTGAGAAGTGTTAGCTTTGGATTGGAAGTAAAGCTGCAATTCCGACCTGCCGGTAATTAGTCTCTTTTATTCTTTCTGACCTCGTCTAAATGCCACTTTCAACTGCTAGAGGAGCAGTTTTTGAGCAGATAGCTGAAGAGAATAGGTCTGATATTAAAGCCTCACCTCTGATCAAGCTAGAAATAGCTGGACTGCCTTACTGGGTTTTTGTTGTTGTTGTTTGTTTGTTTGTTTGTTTGTTTTTTTCTGATAATCCAAAAATCCAGTACTTTAAGTTGCCTCAGGTCCAGGGGCCCCCTCTGCCTGTGTTTCTCTTTTTCTGGCTCTTCACATGTCAGGTTCCACCTCAAACCCCAGATGCCATCTCGGCAGAGAGGCCTTCCCAACCTCTTTGTTATGCACTGAACTGTGTCTCCCCCTATCCACTCCCAGCTTTTATGTTGAGGTCTTAACCTTTAATGTGACTGCATTTGGAGGTAGGGTCTTCAGGGAGATAATCAAAGTTAAATGAGGTTGTAAGTGTGAGACCTTGATCCAATAGAAGTGGTGTTCTTATGAGAAGATGAGGCCAGGTGCTGTGGCTCACGCCTGTAATCCCAGCACTTTGGGAGGCCTATGTGGGTAGATCACCTAAGGTCAGGAGTTCAAGACCAGCCTGACCAACATGGAGAAATCCCATCTCTACTAAAAATACAAAATTAGCCAGGCGTGGTGGCTCATGCCTTTAATCCCAGCTACTTGGGAGGCTGAGGCAAGAGAATTGCTTGAACCCAGAAAGCAGAGGTTATGGTGAGTCGAGATTGTGCCACTGCACTCCAGCCTGGGCAAAAAGAACGAAACTCCATCTCAGAGAAAATAAAAATAAAAAAGAAAGACAACGAAAAAAAAAAGATGAAGAGGCCAGATGTGGTGGCTCATGCATGTAATCCCAGCATTTTGAGAGGCCAAGGTGTGAGGATTGCTTGAGCCCAGGAGTTTGAGACCAGCCTGGGCAACACGGTAAGACCTCATCTTTACCAAAAAATCCGGATTAGGCAGGCACAGTGGAGCATGCCTATAGTCCCAGCTACTCTGGAGGATGAGGCAGGAGATGCCTTGAGCTTATGGGAAGTTGAAGTTGCAATGAAGTGTGTTCACACCACTGCACCTTGGGAGACAGAGCAAGATGAAGAAGAAGAAGGAAGAGGAGAGGGAGGATGAGGAAGAAAAAGAAGGAGGAGAAGAAGGATGAGGAGGAGGAGGAGGAGGAGACATCAGAGATATCTCTTCCCCTCCCTCCCTCCCCACACGAGCACCAGAGGAAAGGCCTTGTGTGAGCACAGCAAGAAGGCAGCCATCTACAAGCCAGGAAGAGAGGTCTCAGTAGACACCTACCCTGATAGCACCTTGATCTTGGACTTCTAGCCTCCAGAAATGTGAGAAAATAAATTTCTTCTGTTTAAGCCGTTACTCTATGGTGCTTTGTTATGATGGCCTGAGCAGACTAAGATACTTACCATCTATAGGAGACTCATGGCCTCATCTCTGCTTTTCACATTATTGTGTTGATTTCCTTCATCTCATTTATCATCATTAAGAATGGTTTTAATTTATTTATTTAGGTGTTTATTTTTTGTCTTCCTTCCTAGAGCATAAATTCCATTAAGATCACTCTGAATATTTTGTAAATTGTCTATGGGGTAAAAGAGGAAGTAAGGCCACTAAGAGGCTATGGTAGTTCAGGGAAGAGAATATGGCAGCTTGCAATAGGGTGGCCCTGGGAGTGGAGCATGGATGAATTGAGAGCTGTTTGGGTGGTATGAACCAACAGGACTTGCTGGTGATGTGATCTTGGAGGAAGTGGTGAAGGAAAGAGAATAACTTATAATAACACCTAAGTTCGGGTGTTATTATACTTGAGGAGGTAGAAAATGGCAGGGTTATTTTAAAAGATGTGAGCTAACATAAGTTCATTTATATCATGATTAACAGCATTGATTCTTCTTGTTCTAGCCTAGTGCTCCTCAAAATAGAAATGTAAATAGGAATTACCTGGGAATCTTGTTAAAATGTAGGTTCTGATTTAATATCTGGACACTGTTATATTCAATTGATCTATATGTCTGTTCTTCCTCTAACACACTGTTTTATTACTGTAGGTTTACAGAAATCTTAAAACCAGGAAGTATGATTTCTTCAACTTTATTCTTCTTTTTCGAAATTGTTTCCTGACTTTGCTAAACTCACTTATGAGTTCCAGAGAAAAATTTTATCGAGTTAATGAAAAAAAAAAAACCACAAGTCCAAGAAGCCCAAAGAAATCCATGGATGATACCATACAAGGGGAAATAAAACTAAGCACATCTTCCTCAAAGTGCTGTAAACCAAAAATAAAGAGAGCACCTTAAAGGCAGCCAAAACAGGACTCACTCCATACAGTGAGACAACATGAGAATGACAGTTGACTTCTTGTCAGTAACTATGCAAACTAAAAGACAGTGGAGCATTATCTTTAAAATACAGTCACGTGTTTAATAAAGACATTTTGGTCAATGACAGATAACATATATGTAGTGATCTCATAAGATTATAATGGAGCTGAAAAATTTCCATTGCCTACTGACATCTTGATAACCCAGACCCTGTGTAGGCTGAAGACGATGTGTTTTTGCCTTAGTTTTTAATAAAAGTGTTTAAAAAGTAAAAATAAATGAACAAATAAAAACTTAAAAAATAGAAAAAAAGCTTACAGCATCAGGATATAAAGAAAGAAAATACTTTTGGACATCTGTATATTATGTTTGTATTTTAAGCCAAATGTTATAAAAGAACCAAAAAGTTTTTAAAAATTAAAAAATTTATGAAATCAAAAGGTTACAATGTTAATTTATCATTAGTGTAGCCTAAGTATACAATGTTTATAAAAGCTTTAGTAGTATACAGTAACGTCACGTGCCATCACATTTACTCAGCACTCACTCACTTCCCCAGAGCAACCTTCATGGCAAGCGCCCTGTACAGCTATATCATTTTTTAATCCTTTATACCTTGTTTCTATTGTACGTTTTCTACATTTAGCTATGTTTAGATACACAAATACTACTGTGTTACGATTGCCTACAGTACTCAGTGCTGTAACATGGTGGACAGCAATATACTGTATTCAGTACAGTAACAGGTTTGTAGCCTATGAACGATAAGCTATATCACATAGCCTAGGTGTGAGGTAGGTAACCATCTAGGTTTGTGTGATGTTCATACTCTCCGATGTTCATGCAGTGACAAAATTGCCTAACAGCACATTGCTCGGAACATATCCCCAACATTAAGCAATGCCTGACTGTATTGAAAAGAAAGCTAAAGCTCTCAAGCCAGAGAAGACACAAATTATAGATTACCAGTATCAGGAATGAAAGAGAAGTCATTGGTATAGATCCTACAAACTTTATAAGAATAATGCAAAGCTATTCCCCTCCTTCTACATTTCTACTATTTCATATACATAAATTTGAAACTTTAGATGAAATGGATAAACTAGAAGTCACAAAATTCCAAAGCTCTCTCTCAAAAAAAATGATAATCTGAAAAGCCCTATACTTTTAAAATAAATTTAATTTATATTTTAAAACACTCTTATTGATGAATTTTATTAAATATTTAAAGAAGAAACAATACAAATTTTACACAAAATATTTCAGAACATTGATGCAGGAACCCTTTCCAACACATTTTATGAAGCCAGCATTACTCTGATACCAAAATCACAGACCAATATCTTTCATGCATATGAACAAAATTTTTAATAAAATATTTGTAAGCCAAATCCTACTATGTCATCATGATAAAGTGGGGTTTATCCCAGGAATATCAAGTTGGCTCAATTTTTAAAAAAATAATCAATGTAATTTACTGTGTCCATAAACTAAAAGGAAAAACCTATATGTTTATCTCCCTAGATGCAGAAAAAACATTTGACTAAACTGAGTATTCATCCATGATAGACTCTGCAAACTAGGAATACAAGAAAACTTCCTCAAGCTGATAAATTACATCTACAAAATATCTTCTGGTGAAATCATACTCAATCATAAAAAAAAGAATACTTCCTTTCAAGATAGGAAATGACACAAGGATGTCTGCAAAGAAATACAGATTGGAAAGAAAGGGAATAATTTTCCTTACACAAAAATGACCTGATTATGTAGCAAAATACAAAGGATTTATGAAAAGCCATGTAAAATGAAATTATCAGAATTTCTGTTTGTAGAGAGAGCCTGTGGTAATACAACAAAAAGCAGGTATTCATATATAACAGTTTGTAGGTGAAAGAAACTTGATAGATATTTTCCCAAATTTGACCGCAATGCTAAATACTTGCCTTGCATAACCAATAACAAGTTATGGAGCTGAAAATTTTCTGAACTCTCAATAGTGAAAAAGAATTTATATCATTTAAAATTTTAGGAATGTCTTACTAGAAACAATCATAAAATCACAGAATATTTGAGCAACTCAGGAGTTTAGGAATCACTTCCCAGACTATTTTACAAAAGAAGAAACTTAGAGGTTAAGTAATTTGCCATAGGTCATCCTGCTAGTTAGTGGCAGATCTTGGTGTTTTGAGGAATCAATCTTACTACCTTATTTTTACTGTACCTTTTCCATATTTAGCTATATTTAGATGTACTTGTGTTACAACTGCTGACAGTATTCAGTGAAGTAACATACTGTACAGTAACATAGTGTATTCAGTACAGTAACAAGTTTGTAGCCTAGGAACAGCCAGCTATACTGTATTCACCCAAGTTTAGAACCAAATAAGGGACAGACTTAGGAGTCAGGTAGATAAAGTGTTAACTTTCCTGGTGATGAGAATGTTTGGAGAAAAAGAAATCTTAGGCATGACACCAAGTGGGCATACTAATACTTCGTTCCTGAATTAGGAATCTTACTTACCCAGTCATTAGGTAGGCAACTTCAGGTGTCTCTTTCTAGGTAAAAAACCCCTATTACCTCATGGCAAACATAGACACAAAACGTGCTCTCTGCCAGTAGGCTGATCCCAAATAGAAGAAGGTATTGAGTTGTACCTACTTGATTCCTTCTTCTAAATTTATGAATCAGATTACAACTTCATCTCCTGGCATAGAGGCCTCTCTTCCTCCTAACTCTCACTCACTACTCTATTCCCATCACCTAACATAGTGCCTGGAACATAATAGGTACCCAAAAAATAGACACTGAATGAATGCGTGGGTTGTAATTCCTTAAGTAATCTGCACAGTCCAGTGATGAGTCAAATGGTACTTAGCCTTAAGAAATTTTAGAGAAACCAACATATAACCAAAAATAATAAAATTATTCAATTATTTAACAACATTCAAGCCCTGAGCTTACCCTTCCATGTATTTTTCAGTCATGAAGTATATAATTTCTATCTTAGAAACACTGCACTGAACAAAGATGCTTCCATCTACCCTACTCCCCATATAAATAAATGTGTTTGCAAAGGTGTGTGACAGGTGTAACTGGCTGCAGTCACAAACTGCCATTTGACTTCTGTTTACATTTGTTATTCATAGTTATTCATAGTGATAATTTGCAGCCCTCTCTTCCTCATGAATGAAAAGGAAAAATTT
Organism: Cebus imitator; assembly: GCF_001604975.1. Taxonomy (NCBI): domain Eukaryota; kingdom Metazoa; phylum Chordata; class Mammalia; order Primates; family Cebidae; genus Cebus; species Cebus imitator. The sequence continues at coordinate 8,126,895 of NW_016107395.1, forward strand.
GGCTTAAACTGGTCACCAAAAATTGATCATTGTATGTTCACTGCTTCTCTGAAGCAATATACTTTAAACAAAACTGAAGTATATATTGCACAGTCATGCATTGATAGTCTTTTTAAAAAGCTAACTTTTAACACTAGATAAGCTACCAAAGCAGAAAAATATCTATGCTGGTCATAAAAGGAAAAGGTATAATTTCATTTTTGGCTATCACAAAGAAAACACATTAAACAGAACAATTTATTTGAAGAATAGGATTCTGTATCTATCAGCAGTCAAACACTCCTATACTTTTCTCTATAAAATATGCTCAGATTACCTGAAGCAATATCGCACCTTTTTCCCCAGAAACTTCCCTCTTTCAAAAATACAAAAATTAACTATTTGCAGGTATGAAGGATTGGTGGCGGGAAAGAAAGGATGGTGATATATACGCCTTCAGATATGTTGGAAAAGAAATACTTTTGATTTTAACCAGCAGAGTTTAACCTCTCTAGAAAATTAGCTTGCTTTGTTGGAAAGATAGCCTTTATTATTTCAGCCAGTTTAAAAAATAGTCTTACATGACATCTACAAATCAAATTGTCATACAGTGTTTTTTTTCTACCACCATGGAAGGTAAAGCTTCAGGGGTAGGAAATTAGATGAAAGCTATGTTGATGATACACAGGATTGAGTAGATAGAAGCCAGGTCACTTTCATAACAATATGAGCTTCAAGGCTGACAGTAGTACAACTTGTGTTTGGGCCAACATGTACTGTCAGAAGATACACGCAACCCTCACTGATGTTGCGTGTGAATGAGTGAGGACATCAGTTGGACCTCTGTCAGCAAACAGATGTGATCCAGAGACACATGGGGAGCTGCAGCTATGGTTCATTAGGAAGGTGACATCCTTTACAGAGTTTCTTTTCTAACTCTAATCATGGTCTCAGGTTGATGTGGCCAAACATGGGACTTGGGAGTTTTAACAAAATCAAGCCTGTCTCAGATGTAGTGAAATCTCCCATCAGAAAGGATTAAAGTCATTCAGTGAGCAATTTTAAATACCCAAATTATCTTCAAAATGATTCCCTACGTTAACATGGTATTTCTGAAAATCTAAACCAATCTAAAATAAACCTAAATATTTTTGTTTAGCCAAGCCACCTCTCATTAGTTCAGAGCAATGACTCTGCTCTGTTAGAAGGAGGCATGCTATTTGGTTTTCTGACCTTCTGTTTCTATCCCAAATGTTGCATGCCATTCCTATTTTGAAAGATGTTACTCTGCCTTTGAAATCATTTTTCAAAACGTTTTGGCTCATTTTGAAATAATTATAGATGTGCTGGGGGCCTTTACATCAGGTTTGAAGAATAAAATATGAAAATATTAAAATATTGTCTGAAATAGCTTTTATTCATCTAATTTTTTTTAAAGAGTTAAGTGTTGATATGTTTTGAGTTTGTGGCCTCATCCAAATTTCATGTCAAATTGTAATCCCCAATGTTGGAGGTGGGGGCCTGGTGGGAGGTGATTTGATCATGGGGACGAATTTCCTCTTTGGTGCTATTCTTGTGATAGTGAGTGAATTATCACAAGACCTGGTTGTTTAAAAGTGTGTAGCCCCCGCCCTGCCCTTCCTCCTGCTCTGGACAAATCTGGCAGTAATATGTGCCTGCTTCCCCTGTACCTTCCGTAATGATTGTAAGTTTCCTGAGGCCTCCCCAGAAGCAGAAGCCTGTAGAGCCTGCAAAACCATGAGCCAATTAAACCTCTTTTCTTTATAAATTACCCAGCTCATGTATTTCTTCATAACAGTGCGAGAATGGACTAATACAAGTATGTTACTCAAAGTTTGGACACAATGTCAGTTTCTACTACTGAAAGAAGGATCACATTTTCTATATGACTTTACTTGAGAAAAATGCATTGAGCTCTAAGTACAGTACGTACAAAGACCTATGATGGGTAAGGAAATAATGGCTAGAGATTGGTTTGAACAGTTTAAATTTCCAAACCAAATTGTTCAAAGGTTGTAGATCCAATAGAATAATAGCCCCATCTTCCAATTTGATTTTCACCCTGTAGATACACAAATGTAATGCCCCTGCTTCTACTGTGACCTCAGGCAGAAATAATGACCACCCAATATGTGTTTTCCATGAGACAGTGGCTAAAAATGTGATCAGCATAAATGGCTGTTCATGTGGTTCCAATCACTCATCACGTATTAAAAAGCAAAGTCTGTTACAGAGTCAAAAGGCCAGGATTATGTAGAACAGAACATGGTTTATACAGTGTTTAGATAACCCTGATGAAAACATAATGTCTAAACACAAAAGTAGCTGCATCTCTCCCATAATCAGAATCTGAAATTACAGTGAAGGTGAGGTTGATGGGCTCCCCTCCACTCAGTGTCCTAATGCTCATTTATCAGCATTGCCTTTATCAGTTTCCTTCCTGAGGTCTTTGGTTCTCTGCTTGGTTTTGTTTGAAATGCTATTTGCTTCCATAGTTTACTTGTTGTGTTTACTGTAGACTGTGAGCTTTACTGCCAGATGTGGCCTTTCAACCTTTTAGATTTGTGATGCACAACTATGCCTAGAAGGTAATAAGTGTTGAGCAAATCCAATAAAGATGATAAATAAGTAAATAACTATTTTACTGTCTAAAAGATTTTTTTGGCAAGTAGGTTAAATTTTCTTTTCCACAAATTCATATTTACTATTTTTGTGTCCTGCCTCAAACTATAGATCCTTCGGAGACAGTTTGGTTTAGACTCTAGAGCAATATTGTAACCTTCACAGTTTTTATATAAAGTCAACAAAAATTAACAAAGCCAGTGCAGAAATTTGGGGGAAGACAGTATATAGTCTTACTATACTTTTCATCTGCATAATCAAGCTACAAGAAGATATCTTACATATATGACATGCACACAAACTTGTCTGCCACAATCATGCAAACTTCTGAGTTAGAGTTTACAAACCCTACCCTATTTTAATTCTTTATGTTAATCCTCATTCTCCTATCTTTATTCATTTTTAAGTGAAAAAGTAAAGGAAAGAAATACAGACGTCATTAAAAATAAAATAAGAAAAAGAAAATAAATTATAGAGGTGACAAAAAAAAATACCTAAAAGTTACCTAAGTTACAAGATTTGTTGCTGTTTTTGCTGTTGGAAGCAACTGAAAACCCACCCAAAACTGGCTTAAGCATAAAAAGGGAATTGTTGACTCATATATTTGAAAAGTCCAGAGAGCTGCTGGCTTCAACTATTGTCTGATGCAAAGACTTAAACATCTCTGGGCCTTATCTTCTCTCTGCATTTCTTGACTCCTCCTCCTTGGGCAACCTTACACTTCAAAGAAGCAGGATAACTTCAGCAAGTCTATACTTTGCATCCTCTTTGTTTTAAATCCAAGAGCTAAGAGCAAGACTCTTGCCCAGACATTTCAGTAAAAGTCTCATTTTGTTAAAATGGCTCTCACTGGGTCACAGGCTGATCCAAAGGCCCATGGAATACAGCACCAATACTCCAATTGGCATAGGTTCTTGACCCCTAAGCTAGACAAAGAAAAAACCTGTGGGCTGAGAGGAGAGGAGGAGTCATTCTTTAGAGGTAATCTTGATTTGGTTATCAGAAGAAGGGCAAACGAATGCTGAGCAGCAAACACAAGTGATGTCTGCAACAACCCATCCTTCAAGTCGAGTATTGGAACCCACCCTTTCCAGTGAAGCATTTCTGAATATCCAGTCTTGAAGCACTCTACCCTGAACCCCCTAATATAATCATTGTCTCTGTCACTCCTTTGGCAATAACTTCTGCACAGCCTGTGATATTGTGCCCCAAGTTGTCATAAACTACTGGTTATACGTGTGCTCGTAGCTTTCCATGTGGGTTCTTGGTATTGTACCCAACCTCACATACTCATGGCCAGTATTTCCAGTCCAGATACTGCTGCAGCAGTCAGCCCTGTGTAGGGGTAACCAGGCACACTTTGTCTCAGTTATGTGAGCTAACTCTCACTTCCTGCCCCAGGGCCTCTCTGCTGCTCACCAGGGATCCCACTAAGCCATTCTGATGCCTGAGCCAATCCAGAAGTATAATAGATCCTTGACCAAGGTGGGGCAGGAGCTACTGGATAAATATTCCTCTTCACTGTTTCTTGAACCAAAAGATCCCAAGACACATTTTACATCTTCTCAGTGGATGCCCAGGAGGATAGAGCTCCACTTGCCACAGCAGAAACCAGCTATGTCAGGACTATTAGATTGACACTTCTTCAGTTCCTGTTTTAACTTCCAATACCCCACTCCTGCTTTTGAAATCCATTGCCCAAATGAACCACATGTTCTCAAGCCCTTCCCTCAGCTTCTTTTTTCAGAGGGATACTTAAGTCAAGACAGTCTAAAAGTTCATTGTAAGCAACCTTACTGTCTCTAGTACAGTGAAGTTACCCAGTATATATTTGTTGACATAATTTGATTAAAATTAAAAAGGAAGCAATAGAAATGACTACCAACGTGCAACATGTATATTAGTGGGCAAATATACTAGAAGGCACAGTTTTGAGGAGACACATGACTTTTAAAGTGCAAACATGAGAAGTTGGGCCCAGTAGCCAAAGTAAGAGAATTTCAAGTCAGCCCAACAGTAGAACTAGGAGTAGGTCACATCCCTAACATTCTATATGCCTTTAATCATTATTCATTCTAGATACTCAACTGCTCATTATTCCATTAACAGTAATTTTCTTTTTTTAAAAAAAGAATATATTTTTATTTCTCCTTTAAATAATCATCCTTCAGTTCTTCCTTCACATAGGATTTTGACCCAGGGCAATAGAGGATGAAGGAATGAATAAATGATTATTTCTTTAGCAAGATAATACATTTAAAATTAAGCTGTTGATGGAAAGTGGATTTTTCTGAATTGTTTTCACATATTTTGGACTCAGAAGCTCCTTCTGAAAAGCGGGTAAGCTGTCACTCCATATCTGACAGCTAGATCACAAGTCTGTTGTCTTTAGGTAGAAGAATAAATTTATAAAGCAGGGGAAGGAATAAGTAGCCATTCCTTCTGCTCTTAAAGAGTCGTGGGTTGCAGAGGGAGAGATGCCTATCGATGGGGGGAGTCAAGCAAATGTCCTTCTTTTACTGTTTTGGAAGCACAGTGGTTTCAGAAAGGGCATAAGCATGGAGCTGGGAAGGTAAACAACCCATTCCACATGGTAATAATAATAATAATAATAATAATAAACAATGGTTATAGTTAATGAGCCAGGCACTGTGCTAAGTGCTTCATATATCACTTTGCAATTAAACTTCATAAGAATACTCTTGTAACAGGCCGGGTGCAGTGGCTCATGCCTTTAATCCTAGCATTTTGGGAGGCCGAGGTGGGTGGATCACCTGAGGTCAGGAGTTCAAGACCAGCCTGGCCACCATGGTGAAACCCCATCTTTAAAAAAAAAAAAAGAATGCTCTTGTAATTACTTTGTTTTAGTAGATGAGAAACTGAAACTTAGAGAAGACAAGTGACTGGCTGAAGTTTATATTCTGTGTAAATGGCAGAAGTAGAATTTGAATGAATCTATATCCAAGTAAAGAGCCCACATCTTTAACCACCATGCTACAGTGCCATTTTCAGTAAGAGTTGATCTAGAATTGAGTTGCTTTGTGTGCCTAAAAGCTCTACTTTCTTGAATCCTGCCATCATGCTGCCACCAAAGTGATCTATCTATGATATAAACAGATTGTGTCACTCTTCCCTTTGGCTCAAGCCTGTAATCCCAGCACTTTGGGAGGCTGAGCCAGGCAGAACAAGATGTCAGGAGATCGACACCATCATGGTCAACATGGCGAAACTCCATCTCTACTAAAATACAAAAAATTAGCCAGGCATGGGAAGCTGAGGCAGGGGAATCACTTGAACCCAGTGATTCAATGCAGACATTGCAGTGAGCCAAGATCACACCACTGAATTCCAACCTGGCAACAGAGCAAGATTCCGTCTCAAAAAAAAAAAAAGTGCTAAATAGCTCCTTCTTACCTGCCTACCATATAAAGTCCAAAGTCAACATTGCATACACTGAGGGGAGAAATGACTAAGTAAAGTCATGGGATGAACACTTCTGCAGTGAGCAATTACTCCCCTGGTTGTCCAATTCTTCTTCTTCTTATTTTTATACTTTAAGTTTTGGGATACATGTGCAGAACATGCAGGTTTGTTACACAGGTCTACATGTGCCATGGTGGCTTTTTGCACCCATCAATCCATCATCCACATTAGGTATTTCTCCTAATGCTATCCCTCTGACAGAGCCCTATGTATGATGTTCCCCTCTCTGTGTCCATGTGTTCTCATTGTTCAGCTCCCACTTATGAGTGAGAACATGCGATGTTTGGTTTGCTGTTCCTGTGTTAGTTTGCTGAGTATGATGGTTTCCAGCTTCATTCATGTCCCTGCAAAGGACATGAACTCATCCACTTTTATGGCTGCATAGTATTCCATGGTGTATGTGTGCCACATTTTTTTTAAATTTTATTATTATTATACTTTAAGTTCTGAGATACATGTGCAGAATATGCAGGTTTGTTACATAGGTATACACGTGCCATCGTGGTTTGCTGCACCCATCAACCCATCATCTACATTAGGTATTTCTCCTAATCCTATCCTTCCTCTTGCCCCCCATCTCCTGATAGGCCCCAGTGTGTGATGTTCCCCTCCCTGTGTCCATATGTTCTCATTGTTCAACTCCCACTTATGAGTGAGAACATGAGGTGTTTGGTTTTCTGTTATTGTGTTAGTTTGTTGAGAATGATGGTTTCCTGCTTCATCCATGTCACCACAATAAACATGAACTTTTCCTTTTTATGGCTGCATAGTATTTCATGGTATTTATGTGCCACATTTTCTTTATCCAGTCTATCATTGATGGGCATTTGGGTTGGTTCCAAGTCTTTGCTATTGTGAACAGTGCTGCAGTAAACATACATGTGCATGTGTCTTTATAGTAGAGTGATTTATAATCTTTGGGTATATACCAAGTAATGGGATCACTGGGTCAAATGGTATTTCTGGTTCTAGATCCTTGAAGAACCGCCACACTGTCTTCCACAATAGTTGAACTAATTTACACTTCCATCAAGAGTATAAAAGCGTTCCTGTTTCTCCACATCCTCTCCTGTATTTGTTGTTTCCTGAACTTTTAATGATTGCCATTCCAACTGGCATGAGATGGTATCTCATTGTGGTTTTGATTTGCATTTCTCTAATGACCTAGTGATGATGAGCACTTTTTCCTATGTTTGTTGTGAATAAATGTCTTTTTTGAGAAGTGTTTGTTCATATCCTTTGCCCATTTTTTGATGGGGTTGTTTTTTTCTTGTAAATTTGTTTAAGTTCTTTGTAGATTCTGGATATTAGCACTTTGTCAAACTGAATAAATTTCAAAACTTTTCCTCCATTCTGTAGGTTGCCTGTTTACTCTGATGATAGTTTATTTTGCTGTGCAGAACATCTTTAGTTTAATTAGATCCCATTTGTCAATGGCTTTTGTTGCCATTGCTTTTGGTGTTTTAGTTATGAAGTTTTTGCCCATGCCTTTGTTGTACTGAATGATACTGTCTAGGTTTTCTTCTAGGGTTTGTATAGTTTTAGGACTTATGCTTAAGTCTTTAATCCATCTTCAGTTAATTTTTGTATAAGGTGTAAGGAAGGGGTCCAGTTCCAGTTTTGTGCGTATGGCTAGCCAGTTTTCCCAACACCATTTATTAAGTAGAGAATCTTTCCCCATTGCTTGTTTTTGTCAGGTTTGTCAAAGAACAGATGGTGGTAGGTATGTGGGGTTATTTTTGAGGCCTCTGTTCTGTTTCATTTGTCTGTATATCTGCTTTGGTACCAGTACCATCCTGTTTTGGTTACTATAGCATTGTAGTATAGTTTGAAGTCAGGTAGCGTGATGCCTCCAGCTTTGTTCTTTTTGCTTAGGATTGTCTTGGCTATACAAGCTATTTTTTGGTTCCATATGAAATTTAAAGCAGTATTTTCTAATTCTGTAAAGAAAGTCAATGTTAGCTTGATGGGGATAATAATGCACCTATAAATTACTTTGGGCATTATGGCCATTTTCACAATGCTGATTCTATCCATGATCATGAAATGTTTTCCCATTTGTTTGTGTCCTCTCTTATTTTCTTGAGCAGTGGTTTGCAGTTCTCCTTGAAGTGGTTCTTTACATCCCTTGTGAGTTGTATTCCTAGGTATTTTATTCACTTTGTTGCAATTGTTAATGGGTGTTCACTCGTTATTTGGCTCTCTGTCTGTTATTGGTGTATAGGAATGCTTGTGATTTTTGCACATTGAGTTTGTATCCTGAGACTTTACTGAAGTTACTCATCAGCTTAAGGAGATTTTGGGCTGAGACGATGGAGCTTTCTAAATATACCATCATATCATCGGCAAGCAGAGACAATTTGATTTTTTTCTCTATTTGAATACCCTTTATTTCTTTCTCTTGTCTGATTGCCCTGGCCAGAACTTCTAATACTACGTTGAATAGGAGTGGTGAGAAAGGGCATCCTTGTGCTGGTTTTCAAAGGTAATGCTTCCAGCTATTTCCCATTCAGTATGATATTGGCTGTGGGTTTGTCATAAATAGCTCTTATTATTTTAAGATACATTCCATCAATACACAGTTTATTGAGAGTTTTTAGCATGAAAGGGTGTTGAATTTTATCAAAGGCCTTTTCTGCATCAATTGAGATGATCATGTGGTTTTTGTCATTGGTTCTGTTTATGTGATGGATTACATTTATTGATTTGTATATGTTGAAACAGCCTTGCATCCCAGGGATGAAGCCAACTTCATCATGGTCAATAAGGTTTTTCTGGTGCTGCTGAATTCTGTTTGCCAATATTGTATTGAGGATTTTTGCAATGATGTTCATTATGGATATTGGCCTGAAATTTTCTTTTTTTGTTGTGTTTCTGCCAGGTTTTGGTATCAGGATGATGCTGGCCTCATAAAATGAGTTAGGGAGGAATCCTCTTTTTCCATTGTTTGGAATAGTTTCAGAAAGAATGGTACCAGCATCTCTTTGTATATCTGGTAGAATGTGGCTGTAAATCCATCTGGTCCTGAATTCTTTTTGGTTGGTAGGCTATTAATTGCTGCCTCAATTTCAGGAATTGTTATTGCTCTATTCAGGGATTTGACTTATTCCTGGTTTAGTCATGGGAAGGTGTACATGTCCAGGAATTTATCAATTTCTTCTAGATTTTCTAGTTTATTTGCATAGTGGTGTTTATAGTATTCTCCGATGGTAGTTTGTATTTCTGTGGGATCAATGGTGATATCTCCTTTGTCATTTTTTTATTGTGTCTATTTGATTCTTCTCTCTTTTCTTCTTTATTAGTCTGGCTAGCAGTCTAGCTATTTTGTTGATCTTTTTAAAAAGCCAGCTCCTGGATTCATTGATTTTTTGAAGGGTTTTTCATGTCTCTATCTCCTTCATTTCTGTTCTGATCTTAGTTATTTCTTGTCTTCTGTTAGTTTTTCAATTTGTTTTCTCTTTCTTCTCTAGTTCTTTTAATTGGGATGTTAGGGTGTTGATTTTAGATCTTTTCTGCTTTCTCTTGTGGGGATTTAGTGCTATAAACTTCTATCTAAACACAGCTTTAGCTGTGTCCCAGAGATTCTGGTACATTGTGTTTTTGTTCTCATTGGTTTCAAAGAACTTCTTGATTTCTGCCTTCATTTCGTTATTTACCCAGTAGTCATTCAGGAGCAGGTTGTTCAGTTTCCATATAGTTGTGCAGTTTTGAGTGAGTTTCTTTATCCTGAGGTCTAATTTGATTGCACTGTGGTCTGAGAGACTGTCTGTTATGATTTCTGTTCTTTTGCATTTGTCATGGAGTGTTTTACTTCCAATTATGTGGTCAATTTTAGAATAGGTGCAATGTGGCGCTGAAAAGAATGTATATTCTGTTGATTTAGGGTGGAGAGTTTTGTAGATGTCTATTAGGTCTGTTTGGTCCAGAGCTGAGTTCAAGTCCTGAATATCTTTGTTAATTTTTTGTCTCGTTGATCTGTCTAATATTGACAGTGGGGTGTTAAAGTCTCCCACTATTATTATGTAGGAGTCTAAGTCTCTTTGTAGGTCTCTAAGAACTTGCTTTATGGATCTGGGTGCTATTGTTGCATTGATCCCTTTACCATTATGTAATGAACTTCTTTGTCTTTTTCATCTTTGTTGGTTCAAAGTCAGTTTTATCAGAGACTAGGATTGCCACCCCTGCTTTTTTTTTTGCTCTCCATTTGCTTGGTAAATCTTCCTCCATCCCTTTATTTTGAGTTTATACATGTCTTTGCAAGTGAGATGGGTCTCCTGAATATAGCACATCAATGGATCTTGACTCTTTATCCAATTTGCCAGTCTGTCTTTTGATTAGGGCATTTAGGCCATTTACATTTAAGTTTAATATTGTTCTGCGTGAATTTGATTCTGCCATTTTGATGCTAGCTCATTGTTTTGCCCATTAGTTGATGCAGTTTCTTCATAGTGTTGATGGTCTTTACAATTTGGTATGTTTTTGCTGTGGCTGGTACCAGTTGTTCCTTTTCATATTTAGTGCTTCCTTCAGGAGGTCTTGTAAGGCAAGCCTGGTGGTGACAAAATCTCTCAGCATTTGCTTGTCTGTAAAGGATTTTATTTCTCCTTCACTCATGAAACTTAGTTTGGCTGGATATGAAATTCTGGGTTGAAAATTCTTTTCTTTAAGGATGTTGAATATTGGCCCCCACTCTATTCTGGCATGTAGGGTTTCTGCCAAGAGATCCACTGTTAGTCTGATGGGCTTCCCTTTGTGGCTAACCTGACCTTTCTCTCTGGCTGCCCTTGACATTTATTCCTTTATTTCAACCTTGGTGAATCTGATGATTATGTGTCTTGGGGTTGCTCTTCTTGAGGAGTATTGTTATGCTTTTCTCTGTATTTTCTAAATTTGAATGTTGGCCAGTCTTGCTAGGATGGGGAAGTTCTGGATATTATCCTGAAGAGTGTTTTCCAACTTGGCTCCATTCTCCCTGTCACTTTTAGGTATACCAATCAAATGTAGGTTTGGTCTCTTTACATAATCCAATATTTCTTGGAGGCTTTGTTTGTTCATTTTTATTCTTTTTTCTCTTTTCTTCATACTTTATTTCAACAAGTTGATCTTCAATCTCTGATATCCTTACTTCTGCTCGATTGATTCAGTTACTGACACTTGTGTATGCTTCATGAAGCTCTCGTACTGTGTTTTTCAGCTCCATCAGGTCATTTATGTTCTTCTCTAAACTGGTTATTCTAGTTAGCAATTCTTCCAATCTTTTTTTCAAGGTTCTTAGCTTCCTTGCATTGAGTTAGAACATGCTCCTTTAGCTTGGATGAGTTTGTTATAGCCCACCTTCTGAAACCTACTTCTGTCAATTTGTCAAACTCATTCCCTGTCTAGTTTTGTTACTTGCTGGTGAGGAGTTGTGATCCTTTGGAGGAGAACAGGCATTCTGGTTTTTGGATTTTTCAGCCTTTTTGTTCTGTTTGATGTTGGCGACCTTTGGATGTGGTTGTTGTGTGAATGTCCTTTTTGTTGATGTTGATGGTATTCTTCTCTGTTTGTAGTTTTTCCTTCTAGGCCCCTCTGCTGTAGGTCTTCTGGAGTTTGCTGGAGGTCCGCTCCAGACCCTACATGCCTGGGTATCACCAGCCAAGGTGAGGTTGCAGAACAGCAAAGATTGCTGCCTTCTCCTTCCCCTGGAAGCTTCGTCCCAGAAGGGCACCTACCAGATGCCAGCCAGAATGCCCCTGTATAAGGTGTCTGTCGACCCCTGCTGGGAGGTGCCTTCCACTCAGGAGGCACAGGGGTCAGGAGCCCACTTGAGGAGGCTGTCTATCCCTTAGCAAAGCTCAAGCACTGTGCTGGGAGATCTGCTGCTCTCTTCAGAGCCAGCAAGCAGGAACGTTTAAATCTGCTGAAGATGCTCCCACAGCCACCCCTTCCCCCAAGTGCTCTGTCCCAGGGAGATGGGAGTTCAATCTATAAGCCCCTGACTGGGACTGCTGCCTTACTTTCAGAGATGCCCTGCCCAGAGAGGAGAAATCTAGAGGGGCAGCCTGGTTACAGCGGCTTTGCCAAGCTGCAGTGGGCCCCACCCAGTTCAAATTTCCTGGTGGCTTTGTTGATACTGTGAGGGGAAAACCAACTCTCAAGCTTCAGTAATGGCAGACACCTCTCCCCCCACCGACTTCGAGTGTCCCAGGTCAACTTCAGACTGCTATGCTCTAAGCAAGAATTTCAAGCCAGTGGTTCTTAGCTTGCTGGGCTTTGTGGGGGGGAATCTGCTGAGCAAGACCACTTGACTCCCTGGCTTCAGCTCCCTTTCCAGGGGAATGAATGGTCTGTCTCGCTGATGTTCCAGGCACTACAGGGGTATGAAAAAACCTCCTGCAGCTAGCTCGGTGTCTGCCCAAATGGCCACCCAGTTTTGTACTTGAAACCTAGGGTCCTGGTGGCATAGGCATGCAAGGGAATCTCCTGGTCTGTGGGTTGTGAAGACCATGGGAAAAGTGTATTATCTGCACCAGCGTACATGGTTCCTCATGGCACAGTCCCTCACGACTTCCCTTGGCTAGAGGAGGGAATTCCCCAACACCTTGCCCTTCCCAGGTGAGGCATCACCCCACCCTGCTTCAGCTTGCCCTCTGTGGGTTGCACCCACTGTCTAACCAATCCCAATGAGATGAGCCAGTTATCTCAGTTGGAAACGCAGAAATCACTCGCCTTCTGCATTGATCTTGCTGGGAACTGCAGAACTTCAAAGCCCGTTAACAGTAATTTTCTAAGTGAATTAAAATTTTTACATTTTCAGGGCAATAAATATTTTAATTTCAAATCCTTGAGATTTTTCTTCTTGACTTAGGGTCAGTAAGTTATGAAAATGTTTGTCTCTTGGTCAAAATAAATGTAGGGCTTGATGAGTCTGTATAAGGTTGAGCAATATTCCCAAGCTTGTAGCCTTATGCTTTGATTCTTAAATTGCTCCTAAGTGCTACTTGACCTTTGCGATGATTATTCTTCCCAGCTGCTGTTGGGCAAAGGAGAATGAGTAATACTTAGAGAAAACAAGATCAATAGATAACTACTCTAAATCACACACAAAGCCCATTGCCATGCTTGGAATATATATTGTGGAAAAAAAGCCCTCTCTGAAGGCCACCATTAGTTCCTCAACACAGTAATCTCAATGGTTTCGACTGCGTTAGCAAAATAAACAAAAATTATTTCCTGCATTACCACAAAGCTATTCATCTTTGTTCTTTTTATTTTTATAATGACAAGCTTGTCTGGAAGACCAAAGCTATCTAACCCTTTCTTAGGAATAAAAAGAAAGGCCAACAGATATAAAGTCTAACCATTCAGATTAAGGCTCACTGATGCCCTGGCACAAGTATAATATAGTGCAAATTAGCATTTATTGAGGACCTCTGATATGCTTAGATTCTCTACATAGTGGAGTAGGCAGAATAATCACCCACCACTCCGCAAGGTTCTAATCCCTGGAAGCTTTAAATGTTTCGTTATATGGAAAAAGATCCTTGCAGATGGATCTTACGAGGGTGAGATTATCCTAGATTACCCAGGTGGGCCCTAGATGTAATCACAAGTGTCTTCACAAGAGAGAGGCAGAGGCGGGTTACATTGAAGAAGATGAGAAGATTATGTGGCCATGTAAGCAGAGATTGCAATGATGCAGCCACAAGCCGAAAACTGCCAGCAGCTACCAAGAGCTAGGGGAGACAAAAAGCCAATTCTCTTCCAGATCCTCTAGAGGGAATGCAGCCCTCCTGACACCTTGATTTCAACCCACTGATACTGATTTCAGACTTCTGGTCTCCAAGACTATAAGAGAATAAAATTCTGTTGCATGAAGCCACTGAGTTTGTGTTAATTTTTATAGCATGATAGGAAACTAATACGCATACCTTATTTCATTTAATTCTTATGACAAGTGTTTGGGGGTAACTCTCATTTCTCATTTGAAGATGAGGAAACGAAGGATCAGAATAAGTGTCCTAAGTCACCTGGAAAATTAGTAGAAAAGTGAAGTTCAGGGAAATTCCAAAGCCCAATCTCTTTTCTCATAGCCTGTACTCCAGCCACACCGACCTATTCAGACATCTTTTCGCATCTCCCTGCTCCCCATGTTCTGCTCCAAGCCACAAGCCTTCTTATACTTGACCTTCAGGACAAGTATGGGTCACTCCACTTTCTTTCCTGGCTTCTCATCCCTGGCTGGGGAGTCTCATTTGCATGCTCCTTCGCTCTGCTCTCATACATACAATTGTCCTTTGGCTGCTGTCTCCCTCACTAGACTAGGACAGCTTCTGCCTCAGGGACCATGCCTTTATCTTTGCTCTCTAAGTCTACTTGGTGTTTGGTACACAGTCTGTGCTAAAAGAATGTTGAATGAATGGATTATGCTGTGTTAATTCCTAAATAAAGACAGGAATAAATAAGTTAACATTCTTGAGAGTGAGGGACTTTGGAGTCTTGTGTTTGAACAAGATGAGATGCAAGATGGGGAGCCATCCCTTTTGGTTTCTCTGTGCTGCCTTACTTTCTTCATAGGTAAATGGGTATAATAAGGATATCTACTTCGTAGAGTTAGTATGACAATTAAATAAGTAAACATATGTAATGGGCTTAGAACAATGACTAGCACAGGATAAGAGCTATGCAAATTTCCTCTACTTTCAATTTTTATCACCTCTCTATTGCTTATAAAGAAGAGAGCCTTTTTTGAAAGTAAATGAATAAATGGTCTAAGAAGTTGTGAAGCTGCAACCGATTTTTATAATATTATTTGGTAACAAACAGAAGCAATCTCAAGAAAAAGACAAACTTAACCCTGAAATGGCTATTTAGCTCAGCATCAGTTGTAAGATAAAACTGGAAAGGTCCGTTCCTATGCAGACATTCACTCAAACTGAAAATAGAAAGACTAGCATTTTGGAAATACAAAGATACACCACTCCCTTGGAATGTCACTGGGGATTTTCCATAGTGGTATATTAGTGTTTCCGAAGTGAAAGAAACCTGTTGACTCTGAATCTTGATGCTGCATTAATGTTTCAATACTTTGATATTTCTAGATTAGCCCCTGCCAGGAACTGAATCTACCATTTTGCTTCTCACTGATGAACAAATTGGTCTAATTTGAAACACGTGGAGAAGAAAGCTCAGCTCTTCAGTTTGCATGTGTGAGACCTGAAGTTGTCTTTAATTGGTTGGAAAGTTTTTATATCATGAGTGAAAAACAAGGCTTTTCAGGAGATACACAGATGAAATAATAAATACACTAGAGACCTTTGAGGCTTTTTTGTTTTACCTTCATTTCTGGTCTTGCAAAGTAAACACAAGATTTTTTCACAATGAACACATATGTCAGGGCACAAGGAGGTATGACTTAAGACCTAGGATACAGAGACCATTGCCTGAACTCAAGTAAACGAAAACTCCATCGTAATTCATTGACATTACTAACTAGCCCATTTCATCCTCGAATAGGCTTGCTTAGTATGCACCAAACTCCTGTACCAGGAGCTTAAAAATGCCTCTGTATTTTTGGTTTTTTTTTTTTTTTTTTGGTTGACTGAAATATGACTGTAGAGTCTGAGGCACACAGTCAGATCAGAAAGGACTAAATCATAGGGTCTTTCTAGTATACAGGTTGTCTCCACAGTCATTGCCAAAGAGAAGGGACCAGAAACAGTCACTGATCTCTTCCCATAATGAATTATAACTGTCGTAGAGGTAAGATGCTGATGACAGGCTGGACGAAGAAGACAAATGGTTAGGATCGGGACAGGACAGGAGAGTGGTAGCAATCTGAATGGAATGGTATATAGACTCAGGAGCATTTTAGAGGAAATACCGGCAAGATTTGCAGACTGACTGGATAAAGCAAGAATGAGGGTTCAGTAGAGAGATGAGTTACAGATGACAGGCTCCCAGGTGGAAAAAAATGGGTGGGTGGTGATGACATGGATGAATAGAGGAAGCTTGAGAAATGAACCAGGGGAAGGTAAATATCATGGGAAACAGGAGATAGAATTTGCTTCTGAAATGTTGGAGTTAAGGTGTTTAAAGATAGCTTTGAAGTGTGGAGGCAGATGCCAAGCAAATAGGGGGAAATTCAGAACTGACACTGGAAAGAAGCCATAGCTTAAGATTTTTTTTTCTCAGTAATATTTAGAGTTTTTTTTATCGGACTGGCTGTACATTAAACAGTTTTTTCTCACCGTTTTCACACTTCACTCACACAACAGCTCTGCAAGTATAAGCAAGATGCATTTTATTATTTTTACTTCATATAAAAGGAAACCGAAGTTCAGGGAGGTTAAACAATTTGTCCCAAAACCCCAATGAGAGATAATAACAAAGTTGGACCAGACCTACAACTTTTAAAATTTATGCTGATAATTTCCTAGATGCTATGCACTGGGAAACTGAAGTCCTACATTTATTGCTTGAAAATATAGATTGCTCACAAATATAGATTGCTCTTATTGCAGAAAGGTGGCACACAGAGCTATGCGTATTGATAAATTTCCTTGGGGACTGTCTAGGAGCCAGGGCAGGAAAAGAGGGATAAAATGGTTAGAGAGGGAAGAGCAGAAGCAGGAAGGAACTAGTCACAGAAGAAAAAGAAACAAAAGAAGAAAGTCAAAGACCAAGGGATAAAGAGCTGTCAACAGTATCAAAGACTGTTTCTTCCCCAGTTCCCTTCCACTTCCCATGCCAGTCTCATCCAGAGTGGGCACAGATGAGTTCTTTCACAGTTAGATGCACAAGTACTCCTGAGCATTACACTAAATACCTCTGCTGATGTAGATAGAGCACATGTGTGTTTCCAGCTTCAGCTCCTTTCCCACCGCCTCAAAGATTTAGCTTGAGGGTTACTGGAATATTTTAAGCTCTACCTCCCAGTGATAAAGCCATCAGTAAATTTCACAAGATTCCATACGTAACCTTTAGTCATAGATCAATAGGTAATAACATACTTTTACATGTAGTTCACATCAGAGAGACCATGTCTACACAACAACAAACAGATGTTTTGGCAAAGAGAAGAGTCTTCCTATGTTCATGAGCAGCAGTACCTCATGGTGAGAACCAGTTCCTACTCTTTCCTTATCTTTGTTTTCAGTTTTATTTCAAAGCGTTTGTTTCTGATACAGAGAGGTAAGAGGTCTTATTTCCCTTTTTCTACTTTATTCTTCCTGTCACAGCTCCTAGATAGCCCCCAAGGGAAATTTATCAATGTGCATAGACTTATGTGTCACATTTCCCAAAAGATCCAAAAGGTAAGTAAGAGGCTTTCAAAAAGCCAGGTTTCCTTTCAAAGTAGGCAAACAACATGCAAAAGGAAAGCAAAATGAGTTGAGTCAAACAATTTAATAAATTCAATATGATGAATATTTAGTGGTTTCTGTATATAGAGCACTACGCTAGGTACTCTAGGGATAAAAACATCTAAAAATATATCCCTCAAAAATTGTAGCTTTGATAGAGATAATAGTGCCCATGAAGCATTCTGTTGGCTCTCCTGACTTTCTCAGCCCCTTTGGATTTAAGCAAGGCCATGTGGCCAGTTCTGCCACTGATCTGTGGGTGGAAGGCCAAAGTACAGCTGGCTCTTTGTCTCCTCCCCGTCTCCTATCCCCTTCCTTGGCACTCAAGAGGGCTATTCTAGATGGTTGTGTGCCACAGTGAGAGAGCCTCTAGCACCTGGAATCCTGAGTACCTGGATCAGATCTTTCCACTGTCTCATGTCAGACATACGGTGTTACAAATCTTTTTTTTTTTTTTTTTT
>NW_016107395.1:8145663-8172955 GCF_001604975.1 Cebus imitator
AAAAAAAAAAAAAAAAAAGTAAAGAAAAAGCCTGTGTAAGCTTTCTTGCCAACTCCAAGTCATCATCAACATCTGAGTTTGTTCTTTTTTATGTCAATGTTCCTGGAAATAAACTATTTTCTCATTGATATGGTAGAGAAATTATGGTTTTCTGTGAATTTTCTTTTCTCTCTTTTTCTCCTTTTCTCTCTTCCATGAACAGTGATGGAGGTAAGGACCTCTTTCCTGCTATTTGTCTGGCATTTCCTCACATGCCAAAAAAAAAGGGGATTGATGCAGATATAGCAACACAACATTGAGTGGAGAAATAAGTTATTCCAGCAGGGTGCAGAGGGTCACGCCTGTAATCCCAACGCTTTGGGAGGCTGAGGTGGGTGGATTACCTGAGGTCGGGAGTTTGAGACTAGTCTGACCAGCATGGAGAAACCCTGTCTCTACAAAAAAAAGAAAAGAAAAAAAAGACAAAATTAGCTGGGCATGGTGGCACATGCCTGTAATCCTAGCTACTCAGGAGGCTGAAGCAGGAGAATCGCTTGAATCGGGGAGGCAGAGGTTGTGGTGGGCCGAGATAACGCCATTTCATTCCAGCCTGAGCAACAAGAGTGAAACTCTGTCTCAAAAAAAGGAAGGAAGGAAGGAAGGAAGGAAGAAAGGAAGGAAGGAAGGAAGAAAGAAGTTATTCCTACTTAGCAGATGTAGTAAAAGTCATATATTTTTAAATGTTGCCTTTTTTACATGGTAAAACTCGATAGGTGAATGATTTCTATTTGTCATTTAATTTCTCCATTCCTACGCTATTCTTACCAGCTTTCCATGCCACTTGGGCAACATGCTTCTGTTACAACCCAGCCCACTAACAAGCCTGAGCCAAAGATTTATGTAAAAGTCACCCTCAAATATTTTCCTGGCATGCAAGTTTTCATTGGCATTTTTATCTGTATTTAATAAATATTCCCTTTTTATTTTCTTTGTATGGATATATTTGTGGCTATCACAACTATATGTATTGTAACTAGACAAATGGAACTAAGTTTATAATGATCAAAACTGTCTTTATATATACTTTGCCAATATTTCCAAATGTTCTAAGAACAAAGATGAATGTACACTTCAAAGCAATTTATGATTTTTAAATTATAAAATATTTGAACTAAGGACAGACTGCTGATTAATAAATGTCTATAAGTCATCTGAACTGCAAAGGCAATAAAAATACAAATAAATAAGTTGATGCAAACAGTGTATTTTAAGGAAATACACTTTATCCTGTTGAGGACAATTTCTTCTTGAATATCAAAGGCACTGGAACTAAAAACAGACACTTGAAGTCCACACTTGAAGTTGCTGATGAAAAGAGCAGACTCTGTAAAATATTTTAAGAGATTCATTCTGAGTCAAATATGAGTGATTACGGCCCGTGACACCCTCAGGAGGTCTTGAGGACATGTGTCCAAGGTGGTTGGGGTACACCTTGATTTTATATATTTTAGGGAGGCATGAGACATCAATCAAATACATTTAAGAAATAGATTCATTTGGTTCAGAAAGGCAGGACAACTCAAAGTTAGGGCTTCCAGGCTACAGGTAAAGTTAAACATTTTCTGGTTGACAATTGGTTGAGTTTATCTGAAGACCCGAAATCAATAGAAAGGAAATGTTGAGGTAAACATAAAGGATTGTGGAGAATATGTTTTATTGTGCAGAGGAAGCTCTGAGAAAACTCAAAGCAGGGCTTCCAGGGTATAAGTAAATTTAAACATGTTCTGGTTGGCAATTGGTTGAGTTTATCTGAATACCTGAAATCAATAGAAAGGAAATGTTGAAGTTAAGATAAAAGATTGTGGAGAATAAGTTTTATTCTGCCTAGGAAGCTCTCAGACAGCAGACTTCAGAGAGAGCAGGTTGTCAAATATTTCTTATCTAACTTAACAGGGTGCCTGGCTCTTGGCTGATTGCCCCCTGGATCTGGAAAGGAAGGAAGGAAAACAAAGAGGAAAGGAGATTCTCTACAGAATGTGGATTTTTCCCACAAGAGACTTTACAGGGCAAATTCAAGGTATGGCAAGGAAGTATATTTTGGGGTAAAACATTTTGACTTTCCTTCTCATTATTCCAGAGTCAGATTAGAAAGTAAGTCATGATATACAGGGTTAAATAAAACCCATCTGATGAGAATTTATGGTTTGTAGGGCATGTCTCCCCAGATCCCTTAGATAGGAATTTGGGCAAGATTTTAAAAAACTACAGCTTAGTCCTCAAAATAAAGTGAAGAAAATAATTCAGAGCAAAACCTGCTGCAGAGAAAGTATGAAAGCAAATAATCTGAATTAATTTTGTATTGTAGGTTCTTATTTTGCTTAGGATAGTCTTGAATTTGATTATAAATCTCTGTTGAGGGCTATTTTAAGTGACTAAATGTATTGTGAGCATACTAATGTTCAGAATATGCTTGAAATAAAATTTTGGAAAGCTTAATAGTACTTCAAAGTGTAACATAAAGTAATTTTTATTCATGAATATGTATTTAGAGTTAATAAAATAAGGAAAAGCCTTAATAAAAGATTTGACATTTGCAAAGACACTAAGTGTAATTATGAAACAAAGATTGAGATTATTTTGAAGTCAAAATAAATGTCTTGGTTTTTGAGACATAAAGTTTACTATTAAAGAAGTTTCTGTGTAGATCATTTCAAATGAAGCACAGAAAGGAAAAACATTATTTAGTTTGGGATTCCCTAAGGAAATTAAAAAATATATACTGGAAATTATATAAATCAGGATTTGTCATTTTTTTTTGAGTTATTCAAATGTAACAGTAATACTGGGACTGTTTAGAGAATCTCAGAGAATGAGAAGAGGGAGAAAGAGGTTTAAAAAAAAAAGAGCAAAGAAATAAGTAGTCCTCACCCAGCCAGTTCAGTTCATGGAGTCGGTTTGCTTCACTGAGTCCAGATCCAAAAAATGCTGTTGCTTGTCCTATCAAATTCACAAAGGCTCAGCTCCTCAAGACCTAAAGCAGACGTATCACCCTTGTGACAGATCCTAAACAGCTTGTGCTTCCTGAGACTGGGATCAGGAATGCTCCCAGAGTAGCTTTTTTTTTTTTTTTTTTTTTTTTGAGATGGAGTCTGGCTCTGTCACCCAGGTTGGAATGCAGTGGTGATCTTGCTCACTGCAACCTCTGCCTCCCAGGTTTAAGCAATTCTCCTTCAGCCTCCCAAGTAGCTGGGATTATGGGCACCTGCCACCACACCCAACTAGGGTTTTTGTTTTGTTTTGCTTTGTTTTTTGAGACAGGGTCTCTCCTTGTCATCCAGGCTAGAGTGCAATGGCATGATCTCAGCTCACTGCAACCTCTGCCTTCCGGGTTCAAGCAATCCTCCTGCCTCAGCCTCCCGAGTAGCTAGGATTACAGGTGCATGCCACAGGTCAGGCTAATTTTTGTATTTTTGATAGAGACAGGATTTCACAATGTTGCTCAGGCTGGCATCGAACTCCCGGGCTCTAGTGATCCGCCCACTCAGCCTCCCAAAGTGTTGGGATTACAGGTGTGAGACACCATTCCCAGTTCAACTAACTCTTCTATTGTTAGTAGAGACAGGGTTTTAACATGTTGGCCAGGCTAGTCTCAAACTCCTGACCTCAAGTCCACTCACCTCAGCCTCCCAAAGTGCTGGGATTATAGGCATGAGACAACACACCTGGCTTCCAGAATAGCTTTTATAGGCTTCAATTTGCTTTTCTTACCAGCCTTAATATGAGTATTGGTATTTAGGTGATAGAATTCTTAGACTAGCTAATTATGATTTTACAAAAGAGTTGACATGTATGCTGTTGGCATCCAGTTTGTACTGGTTTGCACATTCCACTCGCAGCTTAGAAGCAAGAGAGAATGAAAGAGAGAGACTTAAAATTCATTCATCAAGTGACTGAAAATAAAATGAAGTCCATTCCACCTAAATATCTACTATATTTGCTGATATGGTTTGGCTCTGTGTTCCCACCCAAATCTCACCATGATAATCCCTGCGTGTCAAGGGCAGGACCAGGTGGAGGTACTTAGATCATGGGGGCAGTTTCCCTCATGCTGTTTTTGTGATAATGAGTGAATCTCACAAGATCTGGTGGTTTTATAAGCATCTGGCATTTCCCCTGCTTGCATACATTCTCTCTCCTGCTGCCCTGTGAAGAGGTGCCTTCATGATTGTAAGTTTCCTGAGGCCTCTCCAGCAATGAGGAACTGAGTCAATTAAGCCTCTTTCCTTTATAAACTACCCAGTCTTGGGCAGTTCTTTATAGCAGCATGAGAATGAACTAATACATTTATAAGCCACTTACAAATGGATTTATCAATTGATTGCTTGAAGATAACAGCTGTGTTCTATGTCATTTGTGGTGGTGACTAAAATGTACCACCTGGATGCCTCTTCAGTGAGGTAACTATTGCCTCATCTACTGGGGTTGGTCAGAAGACAACTAGAGCTGTCATTCCCTTCAGAGACTATTTCATTTGCAAAAGTCTTCTAAGCCAAGGTCATGCCATTCCTGGAGCAGTTGATAGCTAATAACTTCTTGATGAAAGAACACAAAGGCTTGGTCACCTTGGCCTGATGAGGAACATCTCTCAAGGACCTTTCTGGCTTTAAAGTTCCTTGGGCCTACATCACAGCTTGACTTGTCCCTTGGATAAGTGTTGATTCCAACATAGTCCTTAGTAAATATCCTACACACTAAACTCAGTCCCAGAGTCTCCTTCCAGGAGAACTGAACATGTATTCATATCAGATTCACATTTAGGTGTGCTTTCCTTTGTCTTACTGCAGCAGACAACATGAAAAAATGTATGTCTTAGTAAAGGGCAGCTCATGCTTCCCTATGAAAATTATCCAACATTCTCAAACTCGTTGGCCCCTCCAATCTCTCAGTGTCTCTATTTTGTACTTCTGCTAGAATAATGTGACAGAGAGAGTCATTACCGTGATTAATTTAGTTAAAGTGGGAGAGAAAATGGAGATACCTTTATAACTACCAATAAAAGTCTTTTAAGTATTTTCACATAATAGAGAAAGAAAGTAATCTCTCTGATCTGCATGAAAAGCTGTGCTGAAGAGTTTTTATATGGCCACGTTCTCCAAGTCAGGCTATACTGATTAAAAACAATAATAATAAAGGTGTTAATGAGCCTAAATCCAACTGTTCTGTGAATCTGAGCTAATTAGGTGACAAACACAAGTTTGTATGCACCAAGAGAAAGAGAAACAGAGAGAGGGTAGAAAGAAAGGA
This sequence comes from Cebus imitator, assembly GCF_001604975.1. NCBI lineage: Eukaryota > Metazoa > Chordata > Mammalia > Primates > Cebidae > Cebus > Cebus imitator. The sequence goes on from NW_016107395.1 coordinate 8,150,947, forward strand.
AAGAAGGAAAAAAAAGATAGAGGAAAGGAAGAAGGGAGGGAAAGAAGAAAAGAAAAATGGTAGAGGGAATAAAGAAAACACCAAAAGTTCTGATAACCTCAAAATGTCAAAAGAAGTCATAGCCCCAAATGCCTAAACAATCAGGAAGCAGGTGTAAATGTATGACATGGGCTGAATGTGTGACCAACAGGGAATGTCAGGGACTATGGCAAAGCAGAAATTGACTACCTCATCCAAAAGGAGCAGCCACTTTTTACCTCCAGCCCACTGCTTCCTTGGAATAAAGTAGAGGTAGTATTCCCAGGTTTTTCAATTTTGTTAAAGAAGACATCAACTCACAATTTTTATAAGGTTTTTTGGCTTACAAAATATTCTGAAATCCACACCGGGTGCCTTTCCAGGCCAGGTGTTACCCTGGAGCTGTAGTTTGCAAATCCTTTGAGAATACTGAGTATAATATACTGGGGACCTTTTGATCACATGTTTCTTAAGGTAAATGCAAATCAATCTTTGTGAATGCTATCATATTTTAAATCACAAAAATTTCACTATTCAGTGTAAACTCCTTAAAGATTTACCTGTTTGGTAAGTTTTTTTTTTTTTTTTAAATAAAATGTCTTCATGCTGTAGTGGGATTATTTGTGAATCCTTTGGAGAAACCAATCGGAAAAGAAGTAGTTACATTACTAATGTGATGACATATAATGCAAAATCCATATGGTGTGAAGAGGGGCAGATGGAAGGGGCATTCAATAAAACAAAGAGTTTACCTTATGTGCAACATTTATCTCCTTTTTTATTTCTAGATGTAACATCACTTCCAAAACATCATTAACAATAATTCATTAGTCTAGCTACAACCAAACAGCATAATCTATTTTTAAATTGAGATATAATTTGCATAACCATAAGATTCATCCTGTTACAGCATACAATTCAGTGGCTTTTAGTGTAAGGTCTTTTAGGCTGACTGACGGCACCATGGCCCACATGTACACCTCTGGAGGGCCTTCTGGAATTAGAAAACCTGAAGTAACTGAAAGCAGAAGAACGATCAACCACTGTGGCACCTAATTAACTTGAGACATTTTTCTATTATTTCTTATTCTGGCCTCAATTGACAAAGCCATTGGACTTTGTAACCGACCTTGGTCAACCTCATGACTCCAGATCCTACGACCCCCTCCCAGCTTGCAAGAAAACAGCCCCCAACTGTAACTTCTGTAACTCTCCACTGCTTGCCCCAAGCCTGTAAAGCCAACCCCTATTCCTCTGCCCTCTGCTGACTCTCTTTTCAACACAGCCCACCCACACCCGCGTGAATAAACAGCTATGTTGCTCACACAAAGCCTGTTTGGGGGTCTCTTCATTCAGAGCACACGTTTTAACATGTAGTATATTTGAAAGTTACATAGCCATCACCACTAGCTAATTTCAGACCATTTCATCACCTGCACCCACTACCCTGAAAAAAAAAATATATATATATGCTTATTAGCAATCATTCCACTTTTCCTTTGCTTCCAGCCCCTGGAAGCAACTAATCTACTTTCTGTCTCTACAGATTTGCATATTCTGAACATTTCATATAAATGAAATTATATATTTGTCCTTTTGTGTCTGTCTTCTTTCACTTAGCAAAACTTTTTCAAGGCTTATGTGATTGTGGCATTAATCAGTGCAGTTGACCCTTGAACAATATAGGAGTTAGGGGCACTGAACTTTGGCGCTGTCAAAAATTCGAGTATAACTTTTGACTCCCACAAACTTAACTACTAATAGCTACTGTTGACCAGATGCCTTACTGATAACATAAACAAAGAAACATGTATGTTATATGTTCAATGTATTACACAATACAATCAGTAAAATATATTTGTCTTACAATAAAATAAGCCAGAAGAAAGAAAATGTTATCAAGAAAATCACAAGGAAGAGAAAATGTATTTACCATTCATTAAGTGGAAATGGGTCATCATAAAGCCCTTCATCTTTACTGTCTTCACGTTGATGAGGAGAAGGGGTGAGAGAAGGGGTTAGTCTCGTTATCTCAGAATGGCAGTGATGGAAGAAAATTTGTGTACAAGTGGACCCCCACAGTTAAAACATGTGCTGTTTAGGGCAAAGTGTACATCATTCTTTTTATGACTGAATAATATTCTGCTGTATGGACATATCACATTTTATTTATCCACTCGGTCATTGACAGACATTTGGATTGTTTCTGCTTTTTGGCTATTATGAATAACCTAAGAACATTTGTGTACATTTTAATGAAGATATGTGAACTCATTCCCCTTGGCTATACACTTAGGTATGGAATTGCTGGGTCATATGGTAACTCTATGTTCAACTTTTTGAGAAACTGCCAGACTGTTTTTCAAACTGATTGCACCATTTTACAACACTAGCAATGTATGGAGATTTCAATTTCTCAACATCTTCATCAATAGCTGTATTGTCTGTCTTTTTTATTACAATTATCTTATTTTTTTTTTTTTTTAGATAGGGTCTCTCATTCCATCACCCAGGCTGGTACAGTGGTGTGATCACAGCCCACTGCAGCCTTGACCTCCTGGGCTTACGCAATCCTCCCACCTCAGCCTCCTGAGTAGCTGGGACCACGCCACCATGCCTGGCTAATCTTTTTATTTTTTGTAGAGACGAGGTCTCACTATGTTGCCCAGACTGGTCTTGTACTCTTGGGCTCAATACCTCCTATCTCAGCCTCTCAAAGTGCTAGGATTACAGGCATGAGCCACCATGCCCAGTCTGATTATAGCTATCTTAATGTTAGGGTATGAGGGGTGATGTTGATTTGAATTTCCCTAACAACAAATGATGTAGAGCATCTTTTCATGTGTTCATTGGCCCTTTGTACATCTTCATTAGTAGTTAAGTTTGTGGGAGAAATGTTTATTGAAATCTTTTGCCAATTTTTAATTGTGTTATTTGTCTTTTTATTATTGAGAAATATACTGTCTTAAATGAGAAAAATTGCTATTTTGTTGCCTTGTGAGGATCACATGAGTGGATTACCCTCTTGATTATTGCTATATGGAGCAAGAAGATGCCCATTGTCCTAGAATTAGCTATTATAGAATTTTGGGGCCTTATCAAAACTGTTACATCTTGTGAGAGAGCTAATATGAGAAGTTTAATCATGGGGAATATGGTAGATTCATTTCCACAATGAGTCCAGAGGCTTCCAGGATGTAGTTTCCAAATGTGATTCTTCAAGTTAGGGAGACCCATTGGAGTGGATTAAGAACATAAGGATTAGTAAGAATTAGAACAACAATGAGGTTTCCAAAATAGTATTGTCCTGAGGAAGGGAGGAGTCTAGCTTGTGATTCAGGTTAAACCATATGTCTGAGGATTCACAAGTAAAAGCTGATTTCAGCTTTCTGGAAAAACTACTCTAGTTAAGTGAGTATAATGGGCAGTGGGGGGAAACATCTTCAATGCGAATTAATAGTACATTGACCTTTAACCTAATATAACTGTGTAATTTCTCTCGCCAAACTATGACGCCTATAAATAGGGAAGGAGCAGCATCAACAATTCACCAGACTGTAGGAAAACTTATCCTCTTGCAGTGATGTCCCTGCTGGTCTGGGACACTTCTGGAGGTACTGGTTCCCACAGCACTTCATGCTTGTGACATCACCGCAAAAGGACAGGCTTCTGGCGATCAATGAAGGAACAGTCCTTAATAATGACAGCACGTAGAGGTGAGGACCAATAGCAGTTATTCAACTGGCATTTAGAAATAGGAGAAACTGGCTTCCTGCTCAAAGGGCAAATGACTGTTTGTCCACATAATTGTACTTGAGTGTGTGGATCAGATCATGTTAGTTACAAACACACAGGTGCCAAATTCATATATATGTATATGTATGAATGACAGTGTTTCATTTCAGTGTGATTACCTAGGCTGATTTGCACTTTGCTAGAATGTAACTCCCATGAAGTATTAAGGTAGCACACCAGCTGTAGGTCACCTCCTTTAAAGGTCACTTTAATTGCCTCTTTTTCACTAAGTGGGGCCCCAGTTGCTTTCTGGTAGTCCCTTAAGTTCACCTTCCTTTTTGAAGTGGATTTTGGACACCCATTTGCTGCTGACATTGATGGACTATTGGACACAACCTAGGTATATATTCCAGGAAACTAGGCCTAAGTATGTCTAACACCCAAAGGTTTCAGGAGGTTCTAAGTATGTCTAATACCCAAAGATTTCACCAAGGCCTAAGTATGCCTAACACCCAAAGATTTCATGAACCTCTAAGTTGGTGAATTCAGGGGTCTCACCACCTGTTTAATACACTTCAGGACAGTAATGATGTTCGGTTGAACATTTTGAATCTTCAAAAAATAACATCAGAATGTTTCACGACATTGCCCAAATTCCTATGTTTGGTGTTCTACTGAACCAAATGGAACTGCAGCGTATTTCTACTTATGAATAGAAGAATCTGCTCATGGAGGTGGCCCCAGTGCCGACAAAACAAAAGCTGTCAGACTCCGTGAGTGATTCTTCAGTGAGCACTGATTGCCCTGCCAGTTGTCAAACTCTGCCTTGACCCAGCGACCGTTGTTGTGATCCTCCAAGCAGAAGTTTGGGCATAGAACAAACAGAAGTTTAGGGGAGCGTCATGCTTGGCTATTTTTAGTTTTGAGATCAATAGAGCGCCGGCACTCTTCATTGGCAATATAGCGAGTGTCAGGCTCACACTCTGAACTGTCTGGCACATCTCCATGCAACGAGCCCTGGAATCACCAGGGGTTAGGTTCAGAGGGTAGCACTTAGCCCAAACCAGCTATGCTCCAATTCCTTCAGGATGCACCCAATTTTCCCCTTTTAATTTTTTTTTTTTTTTTTACTGGAGAGTGATTGAGGGAGATGGTAGTAAAAATGAACCTTTGTTTACTTTTTCACATCTTATGAATGTGTTAGATACGTTAGCATGTACCCATTATTTTGATAATAAACCAAAATAAGCATTATTTTTCACAACAGCGAAATTATAAAATAACATGGACTGTGAAATAAAATTCAAAATGGGTAACATTGGTTCCAACATTCTGAGTTCTTTATGCGATCCCAGTTGTTCACGTTTGTGCTCCATCTACACGCAGCTTTTTTCAGACTTGCACATTTCTCTCCCAAGGGAGCAGCCAGCAGTGCTTTGCTCATTCTGGGTATGCTGTTTTGAAGGCAAAAAGGAACTCTAGAGTCTTGGGAGCCTCTACCTGCTGGAATCCGTGAGGTTGCATTCCGACATTTCGGTTTAGTGGTAATTGGGTGAATAAGCCACGTTAAGAGGGTTGTACTGTTGAAGGGGCTGCGTGCATTTGTGGCCAGGAGATCTCACCTGTGTCTCCTTGAGACTGTTTATTATTCACACATGACATGGACGCCCCGAAGGAGATTAATGTTTGCCACCACTCCCAATGTTGAATAAAGCAGTAAATACGGGAACAAGCAAAGCTTCACTGCAGTGTTCTCGGTGCGCTGTGGCTGGAACCTCAGTTACAATGGCCGATAGCGAACTGCTTTAGTGTCCATTACAATAAAATAAGGACTTCTGGTAAATCTCCAAAGTTTTAATTACACTCCTTTCTCTCTATCTCTTCAGGGTACTATTAAATGTTTTCATTGCCCTCTTAGTTTTACTTGGGACACTTATATGCTATTGTACATGTTGTAACAAAATGTGTGGCTTGCATTGGCAAAAGTGTATAAGCATTTGGGGTATTTTAGATGAGACTTGAAACTTTGTAAGAGGAAGTTCCTCTTACTCTTGGCTTGTGGGTACCCAAAGGTGGTGTGTCACTGTGAAAGCCAGAGATGGCAGCCCAGCTGGTGTTGTTATTGTTCTTCTAATACAAAATCTTTTCTTGGCTCCCTTTCTTCTTTATGCAATGTTATTTATAATTTCAAAAATATTATATACATGTCAAACAATTAATAGAAAATGTAAATGAGAAATGAAGAATACAATTTCACACACCAAGTGAACAATAATAAATACTTTAAAATATGCTTTTCTGGATCCTTTTCTGAAATCATACTTCATGGCTGAATAGAATTCCATGTTAGGAACACATCAGAAGTGAGCATATTGACTGAGGAGTGGTCTTTTGGAGGCAGGCTATTTGGATCAGTTCTTGGTCTTGCCCCTTACTGTATATCTCTGGGCAAATCATTTCACTTCTCTATGCTGCAGTTTCCTCAACCATAAAATAAGGTTAATAATAGTTGTTACTGCATAGAATTGCTGCAAGTATTAAATGCATTAATACAGGTAAAGTACTTAGAACATGCCGACACATAGCACATACAATGTAATGACTCTTATTTTCATTATTCATATACATGAAATATATAGGCATGCTCTTATCATTGTTGGGCATTCAGGTTCACAGTCATCTTTTCATAAGTAATGCTGTAATACACTTCCTAGCAGTTAAACCTTGAGCACATCTTTATGTCTTTAGGATAGATTCCTAAAAGTTGAACTGCTGGCTCTAAGGGTAGGTACATTTTGCATTCAATGTATTTTGATTACCAAAATGCTTTTCAAGAAGTTTATACAATTTTATTCCCATCAGTGGTATATGACTGTCCATTTTGGTTTTTCAAAATTACAATTTGAAACTTTTTTGAAAGCAAGAAAAAAGTTATATGTTATTGTGAATTTAATACATATTTCTTTTATTTTTTATTTTATTACTGCTCAGCACTGTACTCCTGGCACCAAGCATAATGTCTGGCACAAAGTAGATAGCTGAAAGGGAAAAAATGTATAGATATTAAATATATATGTGTGTGTGTATATATATATACATATATGCATATGTACATGTGCTTACACATACACACACTTGCACATACACACTCTGTACTTTAATTTTCTGTTCTTATTTTCATGACTCATTTTAGCAGTGGATATGCCAGAACTTTGGCATACCAGCTGAGCAGCTCCAGCTTCAAGAAGGGGGACACCTCACTCGGAAGGATTCATAAACAGCTGCCATTAACCTCCCCAGTTTTGATGTGTGCAGCTATAGGTGGTTGTGTCCTCCCCTATGACTCATAACGGCATCTATGTCTGTCACCATTGGAGTCCCATGATGAAGTGTGTTACCTTATGCATACATTAAGTTCCAGCATACCACTTACTTCTTGTATACCTTAGGCAAGCTAAGGATTTGCTTGGGATTTCAGTTTTTTGTCTGTAAAATGGGGAAAATAACACTTAAGCCAACTATGTCAGAGGATTGTCATAAAGTGAGTCCTGGGAAAGTGGGAATTGCTTTGAAGAGGTGGAAGAGGAGCACAATGCGCTGTGGAAGGGTCACTAAATGTCTCCTGTGTATTGCTTAACTCAAGGTCCATGACAGAGTTAGATGCGTTCTCTTCTCTCTCAGATTACCCATCACTGGCCAGGCACCAGGGATTAAAAAAAAAATGAACTGAGTGAAACCATTGCAAGCGTTTAGCAGTTTACGTAAAAACTCTAGGGCTTTGACCGAGGATGCTTCTAGGACTTCAGTTTTTGTCAGGAGTGAGTGGATAAGCTGTGGTGAGATGTTTCAGCCTTTTTCTTCAGACTGTGTACATTTTTACTACTTCTGTGTTCTTAATATTTCAAAATGAATAGACACAGAGGAACTAAAACAGCAGTGTATTTCTAGATCCTTGAGGAATCACCACACTGTCTCCCACAATGGCTGAACTAATTTACACTCCCACCAACAGTGTAAAAGTATTCCTATTTCTCCACATCTTCTGTTGCATCTGTTGTCTCCAGATTTTTTAATGATCGCCATTCTGACTGGCATGAGGTAGTATCTCAATGTGGTTTTGATTTACATTTCTCTAATGACCAGTGATAATGAGCATTTCTTCTTATGTTTGTTGGCCTCATATATGTCTTCTTTTGAAAAGTGTCTGTTCATATTTTGACCTAGCAATCCCATTACTGGGTATATGCCCAAAGGATTATAAATCATTCTATTATAAAGACACATGTGCACGTATGTTCATTGCGGCACTGTTTACAATAGCAAAGGCCTGGAACCAACCCAAATGCCCATTGATAATAGACTGAACAAGAAAAATGTGACACATATACACCATTGAATACCGTGCAGCCATAAAAAACGATGAGTTAGTGTCCTTTTTAGGGACATGAATGAATCTGGACACCATTATTCTCAGCAAACTGACACAAGAACAGAAGATCAAACACTGCATGTTCTCAATCATATGTGAGTGTTAAACAATGAGAACACATGGACACAGGGAGGGGAGCATCACACACTGGGGTCTGTTGAGGGGGTCTAGGGGATGGACAGCGGGGGGTGGGGAGGTTGGGGAGAGATAACACAGGGAAAAATGCCAGATATAGGTGACGGGATGATGGAGGCAGCAAACTACCTTACCATGTATGTACCTATGCAACAGTCCTGCATGATCTGCACATGTACCCCAGAACCTAATACAATAAAAAAAGCAGTGTAATTCTGGGGGGAAAATTACAGAACGAACAATATATTGTCTGAGTTGTTATTATAGACTTTAAAAAATTATGCTGTAGCTTGTCATATCACTGCAGAAAATATTGGAAATTAACTTCATTTTTCTTCCTATGGCTTCTCAAAAAATATTCTGCTTTAAACGTTAAGAAATACCCTAATCTAAGGCTGTGAAGGAATAGGACAAAAATTTTCATCCAATTCCAAACTGATCAAACTCACCCTCTCCTTATGTAATTGCATTTTGACCTTCTAGTTATTAAAGTTTAGCCCCTTTTAAATATTGAATTATAGCCAGCTCCACAGTGAATTACAATTAAACAGACAGTCTTAAAATTAGGAAACCTGGTCATGTTTTGAAAAATACATGCCAAATAAACGAGGTTTCCAAGTGCCCTTTGCCTTCAGGTATGGAAACATTTTTTATCATGACTCTGTTCTGTGGCAGGCCTCAGCTAGGAAAAGTTTTGTTTACAAAATTAAAGAACAAGCAAGAGTTTCTGAAAGTGAGCGGCTCTGTTGAACTTACATGCAAGCTACTTACAACAAACAAAACACATCATCTTGTCATTTGTTCTCCCCATACAGGGACTGTTCTAATATTGTTGGGTTGGGCAGTCGGGACGAGGCCAGGCAGCTGCCATGTTGGCTGCTCACGATAGCAACCTCAGAATGCCTTTTATTCACCTTCTGTTTGTCTCCTCCTCTCCTATTCAACGTCCTCATCCTAGGTTCCTCTTAAAAACCTCTCTAAAGCGAGAAAAAAAATAACAATACACTGTGTTCTAAGATTATATTTCTTTCATGTTGGCTGACATCCTAACACCTTGAGCCATGGGCTGTTCAAAAAGGATTAACTATGAAAGGTCAGTTCTGGCCGGTACTGCAATGAGACTTATCCAACAGCAATATAAATGCGATCAAATACTGTCTAGGGAATTGAGTGCTTCTCCAGATCTATTCCATCCAGCATTGTTTGGGACACTGTTTTGTGGAAGATGCTGCCTTTCCAAAGAGAGAGAAAGGCAAAGTCACTGGAGGCGTTTAAAAATAGCAAATACCTTTTCTCAAATGAAGATGAGCCCTGGACATTAAGAATCTTGTACAAAAAAAAAAAAAGGTGGAGCATCATTTGTTTTCTCAAATAAATGATACTACTCCTTTTTTTGTACTAAATGAGATTCTTAATCAGTCTCTCCTGAATTGCAGGCTAAGGTAATTTTTGTTTGCTAGTGTTTTGGTTTTCCCCCCTTAGATTTTTCTAAGTATAACAGAACCTTCGGTTTCATTAGGAATGACCGATAATCAGGTCAATCCAAGAAAAGAAGCAGATAATAAGTATCAACCTATCAGCAAAAGAAAAAGTCCATGTTCTCCTGGTTTTCTGCTTTGTTAATTGCCAAGAATTCTTCATCCCTCCAGATGAAACTGAGGCTCTCCTGTACCAGATCTTGTTTATGTCCTTGCCTAGATTTGTTGGGTTCTCCCTGCCCCAGGGCTTTAACTGCTTGTCATTATACGTTTATCCACATCTGTAGAATGTACAACACCAAGAGTGAATCTTAATGTAAAATGTGGACTTTGGGTGGTAATGATGTATCGATATAGGTTCATCAGTTGTAATAAAATACCATTCTGGTGGAGAATGTTGAAAATGAGGAGGCTAGGCAGTTGCTGTCCCAGCAACAATCCCAGCAGTTGCTGTCTTGGCCTCGTATATAAACGCTGCAGGTTGTCTCAGGATCCTCTGGGGTGAGAACTGGGCTTTAGCATTACCTTCAGCAAACCCGCTGTGTCAGAGCCCGCAACAGATGTGATCCAGTCAGACTGAACTTATGGGTGGCTCTGGCTTCTCTTACAACTTCCAGACTCAGAAGACGAGAGTGAATTTGCCCATAGAATGCAGATAACTCAACATGGAAAGGGTAGATTTTGATCAGTGAGAGCCAGGAAATGGGAAGGAACCAGCAGATGAACTCCTTTGCTTTCACTTGCCTGATGGACTGCTTTGGCATGATATGTACAAGAAGATGTCTGTATGCCTGAAAAACCTGCTGCACGTGAGAGTGTGTGTGTGTGTCTGTGTGTGTACGTGCGTGCGTATGTGTGTGTGTGTGTGTGTGTGTGTGTGTGTTTTAGGCTGTGGCCAACTCAGAAATTTACCATCTAGTATTTGCTCCTCTTTCTTCCCTGTTTCATTCATTCTTATCCCCTATCATTGTTGCTGTTGAGGGATTCCACCTTCCATAAAGCTGAAGCACTTCATCTTTGTTGCTAGCTCTAATTTTTAGGAAACTCAGATTAAAACACCATTAATAAGACAGTAGCTGTATTTTAAATTTCTGCATTATGAGAAATTACATGTTGCTAAAATACATTAAATTCAATTATGTTTTAAAATAAGGTAACAGTCAAAACACAATGAGATAGAATCATGAAATCGCTAATATTTGTGTGTTTTGACCTACAAAAATGACCATATAATGTGGTCTAACCTAATAATATTTATGCTGGAAGCAATGCAATATGGTGGTTAAGAGCCTGGGAGTCATGTTGACTGAGTGTAAATCTGTTCTGTCACTAACTCCTGTCTGACATTGAACAAGTTACTAATTCACTCTAGGTCCCAGATACCGCATTTATAACAAGAGGATAATATATAGGCTGGTTGTAAGAATTAAATTATGTAACATATATAAATAATTTATAAATTTTAATTATTTTTATATAAAATGTTCAGTTCATCTGTAGATAATGCCTGCTGTATATACAGATTTAAGCATCCTTTTAAAAAAAAATCTATCCTGCCCTCCCATGACTTGAGGCCAGGCATCCGTGCCCATGAGGTTGGAAATCATTGACTCAAAATGTATTTATATAAACATTGTATAATATTTATATATAAACAAAATAATTAAAAAAATACGTTAACAATTACTGTTATGCTTCCACTTCTGAACCATTAATTTCAGTTCTGTTAATTGATTCATTTTTGTATATGAATATTTAGGATCTCTACTAATTTTCTTCAGTTATTATAGTTTGAGTTTTTGTAAATCACTTTCAAAAATATTTAGATGACACAAATTATTTGTCTTAGCAATATTAAATTAGGCCATTCCCCAATTTTCCAGGGCCACTTTCCTCTACCTCTAGGCTAAATTTAATTTCATTCCTTACTTTATTACTAGATTAACAACAACAGTGTCACATTGACACATGTGTCTGTCACAACAACAATGTCACAATGACACAATGCTGTCTCCATGACACATTGAAGAGCTTCTAGCGATCTTATCAGCCTTTGAGTACCTACTGTGCTGTCCTACTTAACATTTCCTGACTTACATTAGGACATTTTCTAATAATAATCCTAGGTAATATTTATATAGTTTTACATGATTTTCAAAGTCTCCCTAATATTACATGAATTGATCCTCATAGCACATCTATGATCCTTTAGTCAAGCATTTTAGTTACAAATAACAGAAACCTATGCCAAACCTTAAGAAAAAGAGGACATTTCATTATTATCAACATCATCATCTCATGAAACCCAAAGGGCAACTGACCTCCAGAAAGGCTGGAACCAGGACCTGGAAGGCCAAGAAGACCCAAGGTCAGTATTTTTGGTTTTTGCTCTACTTTTCTATGTGTGCCTGATTCACTGTACCCAACTTCGCCATCAAAACTTCCTAATTTACTTCTCCTCTCATCAAGTGACCAGCCCAGATGAATTTTAGTTACTCAATTTCAATCCAAATTCCCAGGGGAATATAGTTCTGATCACCCCAACTTGAAAGGTATCTTTTCCTAGTTCTATTGTCTTTGGCCAGCAGGGTGGAGCCATCTACTACAAAAATGGCTGCCATGGTTCACCTGTGGGCAAGGGGGCAACTCCAGAACAACTGGAATGTAATAAGTTAAGCAGATAACTCGAAAATTCGTCTACTATTTTTGCGGGAAGTATAGGTATTTCTGCTTTAAAGATGAGAACACTGAATAAAAGGTTGAATCCTAGGGTTAGGTAGAAAAATCAGAAATCTAGCCAAATATTTTGACCATAAATTTTGTATTTTTTCAGTTCTATTACTTTACCTCCCTGGAGCTGAAATAGAGAGGATCATCAATAAAACTTTACAGCCCCTTAACTTCAGAAGTAATACAATAATGTGGGTAAAATAATCCACTTAACGTTCCTTGAAAGAGCCTAGAGTTGTGCCTTGAGGAAACAGACCATATTTGGTTGTCTAAATTTGGAAGACTGAATGAAGCAGAAATATTCAGTGAAATCTGATGATGGAGAGACAGAAAGAGGAGAAGGCAGTGGTGGAAAAAGTTAATACATGTCATCATGTATTTGCCTTTTAATGGAGCCCAATTCAAGAAAACACTACTATCCCTGGGTAACAGTAGTTTGTGCTTTCTCCAAACATAAACTCCCATGTTTTGGAGATGAAGAGAGTCTAATCCATGTCTCTAAGACATGGCATCTGATTTCCATTAAGCACATTGCCTGATTCCTTTGAGCACACAATGATCACTTATGAGCTTTGGGCAAAGTTCTGGCTCCTCCTATGCTTATTTTCATAGTTGACGTAGATCATACCTACCTGACTTCAAACAATAGGATGATGGATTCTCTACAAAACATCTAAGCATTTTAGCTGCATAATGCCAAAACACATTCTGGAATTTGGAAAAACTCAGCTGATTATTTTAAATTTTTGGTTTTCAAATTTTAGAAAGTCTTATTAATAAATTCTCTAAGGGAGTGCCCTAATTCATTTTTTAATATATGGAATATTGTTTGAAACATCTGAGCAGCAGCCTCAGACTTGGTAAACAAGATTTTGGCTGTCAGTGCTACTTAATTTAGTCCAAACAGTATTGGACTAAATTACATCTCAGAGACTGTATACTTGTTTAGAATATGTTAATTAATACTTAAAAATTAATTAGTCCTTTAAACTCAGTATGTTCTGTAAACCTGTATTTCTCTTCTAAGGATACAAATACACACATACAAGATATATACATACCCACATACACATACGTATAGGAGTTGGCCAAACTCTCTTTGATAGTCAGTGCCAGAACAGGACATTCGTACTACATTCTTGGTAGTTAATTTTCAAATTAATCACGAGATTGGGCTGCCCCTAAACAATAAAGAAAGGCCATCTTAACCCCAAATTGGGAATAGAATGCTGAGGGAAACTTCTGCTCTCACTTAGGAAGGCCTGGTGGTGATTTCTACACATAGAGTAAATGTAAGACGCTTGAATCTACTGGATTGAAATACTGAAGGGGACATATTATGAGACCAACCTGCTTTTTGGAGTCTTGTATTCTGAGAATTATTAAAAGAATGCAACACTCTGGGCAAAAGTAAATGCTTTCACAGCAAAATGCTTCCTAGTGCAACTGAACATGTCTCAATTTAGCACATAGGCATTAATGATGAAATTTTAAAAGGCAGTACTAGTATAAGAATCCAAAATTTTCTTTTTATAATTTTTTTTAACTTTGAGTTCCAGGATAGATGTGTAGAATGCGCAGGTTTGTTTCATAGGTTTACCTGTTGGCTGCACCTATCAACACATCATCTAGGTTTTAAGTCCCGCATGCATTAGTTATTTGTCCTGATGCTCTTCCTTCACTTGCCCCCAACCCCCTGACAGGCCCCAGTGTGTGTTGTTCCCCTTCCTGTGTCCATGTGCTCTCATTGTCCTTTTATAAATTTTAAAAAGACTTAGCTTTTAAAATATGGAGCCACAAATGTTTCATGTGTAATGCACATTCATGGTTGTTTAATATATAAATTGAACAGGTAATAACTTTATGCATGCCTAACAGTATACAGTTTTCTTTTTATAATCATCATTGATCAGAAATGACGTTAAAACTAAAAAAATATTTTTTTTTCTGGGGGACAGAGTCGTGCTATGTTGCCCAAGGTGGGCTTGAACTCTTGGGCTCAAGGCCTGCTTTGGCCTCCCAAGAAGCGGGACCTATCAGTGTGCACCATGGTGCCTGACTATGGTTATTTTATAATTAATAGTTTACTTCCAACGTAATATAACAAAGTGGTTGGAGCCCAACATCATACAACTGATCTTATTAGCAATTCTGTGTACAATGTTTGCTTTTAAGATTTTCTTCTAATTACATAAGATAGATAGCACTTCATACACAGACAGCAGTATGAGTTATGAGGAAAAAAACTTCACAGTATAAACAGAGTGTTTTTCATTTAAATTGTTTTGCTTTTTAGACAGCTTGACTGACTCAAAAGCAATAGAAGACACTTGACTTCATTTTTATGTCAAAGCACAATCAACACTTAACATGTGTTTTTTTCTGAGCAGTTGAAACTATCTTGCTGACCGCATGACTTCAGATGAATGTTTAAAAAACCATCCAGTAATGTGCAGTCTCATTTGAGGCAGGTACTATCATGTCAATTTGAAGCAACTGTGAATGGTCCTTACTAAATATTTCTAATGCCATTTGATAGGTGTCACTGACTTTTAAGAAAATCACTGAGCCACTTCCTTTCCTGACTGTGTTTGGAATTACTATACACATCTTTTTCCTGGCCTCTGGCAGAGGCTTGTGATGTAAATAAGTTTATATGGCTGGCTGGAAAGGAAGAAGGTGTGTTCTAGACCCAGAACATCAAAAGGTGTGCATGGCTTCAACCAAAATTAAGAACAAGAGTGCCTCGGAGAGATGCTCCTGAGATTCTTCTACAGACCATGCCCTGCTTTGAGGAATATTTTTCCATCTTCTTAATGCTCCTCCTTCCTGTCTCCATTTCCACCCACATTCCAAGACCGTAGTAAAATCAGTGTTCACTATAAAAATAGTTATGAGAAAGTCTGAATAACCAGAAAAGAAGATTTGAGTAAAAGGGGATGATGATATGCCCACGTCACAAACATCAGCTTAACAAATTTTTTTTCCAGAAGCTTTCATATGTGACTACTTTTTAAATTCTCTCCCATGGACACCTTTATGCCTTACAACTGTGCCTTATTGCTTCCTTAGCTAAAGGATGAAAGAGAGTTTCAGAATTTTTTCAACACCTTGCAGAACCGACATGATGTGTTATAGTTTGGGTCTCTATCCCTAAATTAAATTTCGTGTATTTATTGAAACAATTATGAACTTTCAAGGTTCTATTTTATAGAAATACTTAATTTAGATGAAAACCTCCTATTCCCTCCTCCAAAAAGAGAACCACTCTCAACATTGACTGCATATCCCAAACAAAATCGTTTTCTATACATGTACTAGTATATATCATTATATTCTTTTTCTATAAAATTATTCTTTGATCATGATTTCTAGCAAAAATCCAGAATCACAAGACTATTTTCAACCTTTCCCATTTGATTTTCAAATGGAGAGAGAAAACTGTCACATTCTTTTTCTTTCTTCCTTGATCTAATTCCTTTCTTTAAAGAAGCAGGGTCTTTGGTGATGGAGTTCATAGATTTGAACTGGAGCATT
Organism: Cebus imitator; assembly: GCF_001604975.1. NCBI lineage: Eukaryota > Metazoa > Chordata > Mammalia > Primates > Cebidae > Cebus > Cebus imitator. The sequence continues at coordinate 8,167,009 of NW_016107395.1, forward strand.
TCCTGACATGCTCCAAAAATTCCATTCAATTTTAAACTACAGCATTCATAACTAAATTTTTTTTCATTCAGGAGTATTTAATAAATACATTCTAAGAAAGTTTGCTATAAAGAAAATTGCTGGTATGTGAAACAAGCTCTCTTCTGATTTGCATTTAAAATTAAATATGCATAACAAAGGATTAGAATTTCATAAACCTTTAAAGTTACATTTAAAAGAACAAGATTAATTTTGTGATTAATATAATTAACAGTTAATATAACATCATGAAAATATATATGTTGACCAGCTTAGTTCTATTAGGATTTTTAAGAATGAAATTTTATTATAGTTCTCTGCCTAATAGTAATTCCAAAAGCATGGCATAAATAAATATTCACAGCAAGTTTGCCCTTTAAAATTTGTCATTAACAAAGAAGAAAGTGAGCTGGAACAGAAGATGGAAGCCCAAGTATCTGTCTTTGGCTCTGCTACCAGCTGTTTGCATTTATCTGAGAAAGTAATTGAGCTTCCAAGACTTTGACTGCCTTATCTATAAAACTGAAAGTAGCAATTGGATTTTTAAAAGATTTTTTGAAACACATTGTTTGATTACTGATCTTGGTGAAAACTGTTAGAGTCATCTAGTTGTTGCAATAAAATCTCTCAAATTCAGTGGCTTACAGCAAGAATTTATTCTGTGATCATGATGTGACCAAATCCAGTGAGCATGTTCCTGGAAGCTTTCTTCCACATATATATTGAGGAACTGAAGTTTCTTATGTCTTGTGGTTCTTTCATTACCTATACCTTGGATTCCTCTGCACCTGACCCACTAAAGAAAAAAGACAAAGCAAAAGAAGGACATTCACTTAGTAAAAAACCTTTCATTGAAATGGCACACCTTACATTTACTCAATTATTTTCTATTGGCCCAGAATACCTAGCAGATTACAATATCCCACCTGGCCGCAAAGGCGGCTGAGAGATGAAGTCGCAAGCTGTGCTGCTAGGTTTCGGAGGCAACACTACATTATGGAAGATGGAACACAAGTTTTGGCAGACAACCCCACAAACACCATCCTAATTAGAGCCTGTGATTCTGTGTAACAGTAGGAAAAGAAGTAATGGTGTTGGGAAAATTCATTGAGTACCAACATACACAAATGGCTCCTACATTCAGGCGACATCCCATGGCACGGTTGACGGAATAGTTCATTTGCCAGGAAATATGAAGTTTTACTAATACACTGTAGAAAGTCAGAATTTGAGCTAATATCTGCCATACAACAGAATCTGACAGGGATCCTGTGTTCTGCAGCATTTTATCCATCCAAAAGAGTCCCACCGTTTCCAGTGGCAAGGCGCATTGACTGTTCCATCTTAAGCCTGCATCCATTTCAGCCAGCTTTCTTCCAACAATTTTGTCTTACAAACTTCCCTGCAATTTTAAGTTATTAACATAAATTTTACCATTCACCTTCATATTGTGCTGTGCCAATTTTAAATGTAAATATCAGAGTATTTAACTAGTAAGAGATCTCCAAAATTACCCAGTTCATATTTAGTGGCTCAACCCTGCAGGCCCTCTGAGCTGACCAGAAAGGGAAAATGTATATCAAACTCAGGAAGGTTGGAAGCAAGAAGAGAGAACTCCCCAAAACACAGAACTAATCCTTGGAGCAGTCAAAGACACACATATATTTGCCAGAGAGAGTGGACGTCCTCCACCCTACTCCCACCCCTCACTTCCAAGCCCTGGCTGGGGACCCAGTTCTGAGACATGGGGAATGTGGTGTGCTACCTCAGGTCCCACCAGCCACCTACGGGAAGTCGAGTTAGGCATCCCTCCTTCCCACTGGCCCAGCCCAGGGCAGACAGGTGACTCTAAGAGATTTTAAACCTTTCCACCCAGAATCTCTCAGTCCCTGGATCAGGGTAGGCAACAGGCTGAACATACCAGGTTCACCCGTGCTGGAATGGCTGCCACCAGAGCTGCCTCCAGTCACCACCAGCCTCCCACCCAATTCTTCTGTATGTCCAGCTCCCCACCCAATTCTCCTGTATGTCCAGCCTCCCATCCAATTCTCCTATATGTCCAGCCCAAGCCTCCTGCGTTCTCCCCCCCATTCCATGTCCCATCATATTTCACTTATAAAATGCAAATGCAAAAATAAGGTTATTAAGAATGTCAGGACTGCATTAGACAAGCATGAGGTCCTTCTGAGCATGGGCCTTGCATAGTCTTGCTGGCCACAAGCCCAATGAAGCCAGCCCGGCCCCTACTTCAAATGAATCAGTCTTGAGAAATGATGTGTCTTTCCTCCAGCCAGGATGTAAATAAGCCCTGAGACTCCACGTAAACAAACCTTGCCATGGAGTCTCACTCAAAGAAACTCAAAGAAGCAGTCCTGTAAAATAACCATGAGTAATGAAAAATAATTCTATAACTCAAAGCAACACTTTTTAAACAATGGATGCATGGAGCTGTCACTCGTATGATAACAGTGCCTTCTTCTGGATACCTCCTGAAGGACCTGCCTGAGGCTGCTTTGCTTTTTTTTTAAATAAGTAGACAAAGTACATTCTAAAGTAACAATCAAAAGCATAGTTTAAGCCGGGTGTGGTGGCTCCTGCCTGTAACTCCTGCTCTTTGGGAGGCCAAGGCAGGCAGATTGCCTGAGGCCAGGAGTTCAAAACCAGCCTGGCCAAAAGTGGTGAAACCCCATCTCTACTAAAAATACAAAAATTAGCCAGGCGTGGTGGTGTGCACCTGTAATTTCAGCTACTCAGGAGGCTGAGGCAGGAGAATCGCTTGAACCTGGGAGGCAGAGGTTGCAGTGAGCCGAGATTGTGCCACTGCATTCCAGTCTGGGAGACAGGACCAGAATCCATTTCAAAAAAAAAAAAAAAAGCTTAGTTTAGTAAATGCATAAACCAGTAATATTGTTGCTTATGATCATTATCAAGTATTATATACCATACGTAACTGTATGTGTTAGACTTTGTAGGATTGGCAGCACCGTAGGTTTGTGTACACCAGCATCAACACAAACACGTGGGTAATGCATGGCACTGTATACAACAACAGCTGGGACATCACTGGGTAACAGGAGTTTTTCAGCTTCATTATAATCTTATGAGTCCACCTTCATATATGTGCCCTGTTGTTGACCAAAACGTATGTGTGAATTTAGGGAGGGTGAGACCACTGCTGACAATCTGATCATTTCAGAGTATATGAAATTCTATAGGTTATTAACTTGTTAAACTGAGTACAAACCTGAAAGATAGTGACCCACTAATCAATATTTCTAACTGAATTCCACCTGATACCTTAGCAATATGCAAACCTAGATGACTAAAAGCTAACTAATAGGTTGCTGTAAAAATTAAGGAGATAGTGTATGTGAAAGTCTCAAGAACAAAGTCTGATATACAGCTAGTGCTTGACTTACGACCATGATTGGGACCAGCAGGCCGGTCATAACACGATTTGGTCATAAGTTAAGTAGGCTATATGTACAGTTGAAATGGTGCACGCGGAGATGGTAGTGCTGCTGGAAGCTGGTCGGCACTGTTGTACACCCAGCTGGGCAATGTTTGCGCTGCCAGACGCGGAGCAGTCGTGGCTAGTGATTGTGGTCGTAAAGTCGAATGGTCCTAAGTTGCATAGGTCGTAAGTCGATCAATACCTGTATATAGCTGCTTCAAGTTTTTATATAATAGATTTTCTTATTTACCCAATTTACATTTGTTTGAGTGTGTGATCATTAAGACTACAAGGATCATTTGTGTTTAATTTCTACTTCTAGAGAAAGAAAAAATACTCTATGTCTTATGCTCTAACAATGGGTATGGAATCTTATCTAAGGTTTTGATCATACCAAGAGAAAAAAATGAAATTTCGGAACTTCTGCTAGTTTTTTGGCATGTGTTTTTATTTTAGGTTAACAAATATGCTTAAACATTGTGTGCTGTAAAATGGCAATCACCCACATTAGAAAGTATTTTATCTTAAACATGCTCAACAATATGCCTAATTAAGAGTAGGGTGCAGAAAGCAAAATTACGTTGCATAAAAAACTAATGATAATATTGGGGCTGGAGTCTAGGAGGTAGATTGGGACCAGAGACAAGAAGATGAAGGCCAGGCACAACTTAAGGGGGCATATAGATGGCAAAAGATGTTGGGGGCTGGAAAATTGTTAATGAATGTTAGAGCATGATGATTCAGATTCTATTTCACATTTTGTCTCTTCAGTGACACCCTGTAATCACTCCATTACTGTTCCAGTTTGGGTTGCTGTAACAAATTACCATAGTGGCTCAAATAATTTGATTAGTCAAACAACAACTTATTTCTCATGGTTCTAGAGGCCGAAAGTACAAATTAGAGTGCCAGATGGTTGGGATTTTGATGAAGGCCTTCTTCCTGGTCACATCCTCACATGCTCTTTTTCATTTTCCTTGGTGCTTACAAGCAGAGACGTGAGCTCTCTCATGTCTTTTCTTTTTTTTTCTTTTTATTATTTTTTAAATATTTTTTATTTATTTTTATTTTTATGTATTTATTATTTTTTTATTGTACTTTAAATTCTGGGGTACCTGTGCAGATCTTGCAGGATTGTTGCATAGGTACACACATGCCATGGTGGTTTGCTGTTCTTATAAGGACACTACTAATCCCAGCATGAGGGCTCATGACCTATTATTTTCATAATCTATTACCTCCCAAAGGCCTCACTTCCAAAATCCATCACACTGGAGATTAGGGTTTTCAATATATAAGTTTGGGAGAGATATAAACATTCAATCCATGTCCTCAAAGTAAAAGTCTGCTACATACCCAGCCCTGTGTCATTAGCACTTTGGGGAGTGGAAACAATCAAGGCAGTGGGTGTCCAGAAGGAAGCCAAGTGGTGTGGGGAAGGGAGAGAACAGCAGTCACATAAGCCGAGATTCAGAGCAGAGACAGGGAGTAATGAGAAGAAACAACCACCCCATCAATCCTTGGAGATTTTGGAGATAAGGAATGTGGTAAAGAAGGTTCATTTCCTAACTGGCATTGGGGCTGGGCAGGGTGACCTCAGTCATCTGAAAAAACTGTAAACATTCAGGCAGCTAATAATTGGGATCTCACTTGTGGGGCTCAGCATCCCAGAATGTACAGTGCCTGGTTGTCTATCACAGCGATGGTGACAATGACGAAGTTAGCTGAGCCACAGCTGTGTGCTCCACCCTCTGAGCACCTTGGTTCTAAACAAATCACAAACATGCACATGCTTATCTATGGTTCTAAAAAAACCGCAAACATGCACATGCTTATCTGTGAAACTGAGACAGATGCTTCTGGCCTATTCAAATAAACACAGGCTTTAATTATCTTTTTGATATGCAAAACTGTAAGAGTCATTCATGTTGCTTTATTTTCCAAGACTTACCCATGCAGACATGCTCCAGTGTTAGATAACAATGTTCTGCAGGATTTATCTATGTCGAATTTTTAGGAACTTTTTTTTAAACATATTTCTTCCCTCAAAACTTTTTATCTCTGCAAAACATCTCACTTAACTTGGACCTGCAAACATTGTTTTAGCATTTGATGATGCCTAAATTGAATAGCTCAATGTGCGTTATGCAAGCTGAATAGTTCTATGTGTCTAACTTCATCTCTTTTCTCCTAAATCTCTAGATTTCAAATATCCCCTTTGTCATTTTTATTATATTAAATTATTATCAAGGAAGCCCTCTGCCTTTCCTTCACAGTTAGCCATTCTTTCAGAATCCAATCTATCCTTCTTCTCTCAAATGTAATTCTAGATGTGTAGATAACAGGTCAGGTGAAAACTCAATCTTCTTAAAATACTTGAAAACAAAATAAAAGGCAGTGTAACTCTTCCTTCATAAGTTGGCTGCTTTTTTTTCTTCTTTTTTCCTTTTCTTTTCTTTCTTTTTTTTTTTTTTT
>NW_016107395.1:8172975-8199243 GCF_001604975.1 Cebus imitator
GAGCTTTTAAAAAAGGATCATTGGATGATTTTTTTTTTTTTTTTTTGGAATAAAGAGCAAGGGGACTGAGCTTTTAAAAAAGGATCATTGGATGATGTTGGGCAAAATGAAAAGGAATGAAATGAAATGAAAATGAAAAGGAATGAAAAATTTTTTATCCTATGATAAAAAATTTTTGAAAATTGCCCATATAATACACTAAAAAATTCTTTAAAGACAACCTGTATGCCTGCATCTTCAAAAAAAAATATTAGAGGAGGATGGAAATTTTTGGTATCCCAGTGCTCAACTTTGACATTTTAATCATTTCCTTTAAAAAATCCATACAGCTGATGAAAAGACAAAGGACTATTGTTGTTAACTTATCAACGAAACTTACTAGAATACAAAACACAGATTACGGTGTTACTGCATAGACGGAAATTTTATTTTCAGTTTCTCGTTATCTTCATCCTTACCTATCCTAAAGTTCTGTCTCCAAGTATGAATCTCTATTAGCACCAAATCTCGACCTTTTTTTTTTAACACTAGCACTTCCCCATCTATACTCCCATCACCTGAGATGACTAAAATATGTTTATTTTATTACCAACTCAATCCACTGACAATTCAAAGCAAAACAATTAATGAACAAATGTCTGCATGTCCCCAGCTGAAATGCTTGTGTGCACATTTACAAACATGCACGCACTTCTTTGCACCGTATCCCCCCTCTCCCACCTAATACAAAGACTTCCTCTGTGCGACAGACAATGGGAAGTAAGAAGAGTTTGTGACAAATTAGAAGTCAAGTTAGTCAGCAAATTATAATCTTTTTTGCTTTACAGGCTTTGCTAGACTAACCTAATCAGTACAAACTAATACAACTTTGCATTGTCTTGGCAAGATGGAGACAGTTACAAAGTGTAAATTTCTACTAAAATTCTCACTCAAATAACACATCCTAAACTAAAACATTTGACCACCCACAAGCACAGATAGATACATCTTCCTCTGGGATTCATAGCATGTCACTTGCTGTATACTTGTTCCATTTTATTTCTGTATTAAAAAAAAAAAAGTATACTGCCTGAGATATTATTGTATTTTTCACGGAAATGTGTTTTTCTCAAACAGGTTTCTGAGGCAGGACCAGCCGCATAATTTGCAAACCCAGTGAAGATGAAAATATAGGGCCCCTTGTCAAAAATCTTTTAAGAATTTCAACACGGTAACATCTTAGCATTAAGCCAAGCATCAGACCCCCTAAGCAAGGAGCTCTGTGTGACTGCACACGCTGCATGCCCATGAAGCCAGCTGTGCTCTGAGGGCAACGATCTATTTCTTATTCATATTTGTGATCCCAGAGAGTGTTGCACGCAGAAACAGAGTAAGCCCTGAATGAATGTTGAACCAATGAATAATTTTCCAATTTGCTACAGAGAAAAGTAGAATTCATTTGATATGAAAAATAAGAATGAAAAAAAATTTTTTACATTTTACTTGGAATTCCTGGTGGATGAATGAGGGCTAAATTCGATCAATTAGAGGGCATTTACTGCTTTTGCATCTGAGTTCTTTTCAATTTACTTCAAAGACTCTTAAAAAGGTAAAAGTAATAAAAAGGAATCCCAACAGGTGCCAATCCCCATGAAACTGCATTCGGATGCTTTGTTAGAAATCAGGGGACTCAGAGCAATGATGTACTTCTTTTCTAATCTCAGAGCCCTCCTTGCAGTGTGAGGAGGTATGTAGCCGCCACATTCCCAGAGCCACCATCCTTGCCCCTTTCAGAATGTTTCACCTTTACAGTCTTGCCTTGTCTTTTTATCCCTGTAAGTCCCACACTGCAAGCCCAGTGGTTTCTCTCTTTCCAGAAGATAATGAAATTTTCAACCAGTGTGTTTTTTGGCTGTCTGTTGACACTTGACTAAGGATTTGCAAGTCTAATCTCCATGTACCAATCAGGATTCTTCTATTAGCGTTCCAACTTTGTTGATTTGAAAAAGCTGCTTCTCGGCAGAGGGATGGCTCTGGTAGCAGCTGTCAGCCAGAGGCCTATCAGAGTCAGTACCTATATACAACTCTTCATTTGTTAGTGGAATGAGAGGATCAGCTTACAAAAGTAAGACTACCCACCAGCATTGAGAGCAGGATCTGCATAGAACTCTCTGGGCTCTTCCAACATGGTTAATTACTTTCTTTTCTCTCAATGTCTCCAGTTTTTGGCTTTGGGATAAGACCCAAACTGGCACTAGACAAACTTAAATATACCAAGAAAAGCTGTTCTCATGGCATTTATGACCTGACGAGAAACATGATGTACCAGACATTTTACGGGAAGTCATCGTACTGAAAGATTTCCAGTCCAGATTTGCTGGCTCTAAAGAGCATTTGGGGTTTGGAGAAGTGTCTTTCCTCTTAGGTGCTTCAACAGACCTGTGCGCCAAGCCTTTTGATGCCAGCTTATTACTGCCTAGATCAGACCGTTCCAGGTTCCAAACCTCCAACCCATACTGGATGACTCAGAGGACTGGACCTGTGTCATCTGAGTTGTCCTGTCATGCAACAGAAAGGCCTGCCACAGCAATCTTCAGGAACAATATTTTCTTGGTGAAGTCTGTGAGAAGTAATCAAATAGGAAGGAATATCAGGGTGACTACATATAGCTGAACTTGGAGGGAATGCTGTTAAAGACAAGATTTCAAAGACCTGAATGAAAGAAATTTGTAGGGCATTTAGTGAGTAGAATCTCACTTATTTATGCTGTACATTTTTACCCATCTAGAGCAAATGTTCAGGCACTGCTTTCATGGACCCCTTCTCTCCTGTGCAGTCTTCTTATTTCCACACCATAATAGCCCCTTTTGGAGATTCTTTTCAACTGTTCTCACTCTAGGTAACTTGATGGGTACATCCCCCCAAGGGATTTAAAACATCCTCACATTCATAGAAAAGGACCTGAACAACTTTTATTTATCATGAGATAAAATCAATTTTCTAAATCTTCTTTAGGTATTTTTGGTGTATGAGAGACTGCCGATAAAGCCAACTTCAAAATTAAATAGTTAATGAAACTAAACCAAATGTACTAAAATGTTAGGCCAGATTCACTTTGACATTTATCGAATATTTCAATAACTAAACATGTGGCATCAGTAAAGCTTCTAGCATTCAAATAAAGTAATTTTTTAAAATCCTGGACTATTTTCAAGTTCAGATCTTCTAATCAATCTTGTTTATTCCTTCTTAAGTGTTGCTTTTTTGCAAGTCACTAACTATAGTCTCTCATCATCATTATTTTAAAACTATACATGCATCTCTACAGCACAGATGACCTTATCGCTCTCCTTTTTGTTATTTATAAATTATCTTAGCAATGTTATATCTCTAATTGTAAAAGTTCATTTCTATTGAAGTCCAAAAAATTAGACCCAAGCCTAGTTTGAAGGTTGTTATATTGCCTCATGTAAGATCTTTCCAAAGTACATTTATAATTCAAAACTGCTTCACCTGTGTTCTGCCCAGTAGGCCACGTACCTACTGGTTATTTTCCAAGACATATGACTGAGTCATGCATTCATACAAGGCACTCCCATGCATGCATGCAACGACATTCCTCTCCACAGAGAAGATACAGGTGCCTACAAGTCACTGAAACAGGCATACCCACCACCTGGTATTTGAACTTTGGCTTTTCTGGTTGCTGAAAGGCAGACATTCCAAGACCATTTGGGAAAAGTAGAAGTTGACTTGCCCATTGAAACATACAAAATATCTGTGATTTACATCAGAAAACTGCAAACTAAAACCACAATGAGATATCATCTTACACCAGTCAGAATGGCTACTGTTAAAAAGTCAAAAAAAAAAAAAAAAAAAAAAAAAAAAAAAAAAAAATCAAAAAAAAAAAAAAAAAAAAGGCAGATGTTGGCATGGATGCGGAGAAATGGGAATACTTACACACGGTTGGTGGGAATGTAAATTAGTTCAACTTCTATGGAAAACAACATGGAAATTTCTCAAGGAACTATCAAAAACAGAACTATCATTCAATCCAGCAATCTCACTACTGTGTATCTACTCAAAAAAATTATTATATCACAAAGACACATGTGTTTGTATGCATATTGCAGCACTATTCACAATAGCAAAGTCATGGAACCAACCTACCTATTCATCAATGCCTTACTGTATAAGAAATCATTATATCACAAAGATACACGTATTTGTATGCTCTTTGCAGCACTATTCACAATAGCAAAGTCATGGAACCAACCTACATGTCCATCAGTGCTTTACTGGATTAAGAAATGTGGCATAAATACAACAGGGAATACTACTCAGCCACAAAAAAAAAAAAGAGTGAAATTATGTTCTTTGCAGTGACATTGATGGAACTGGAGGTCATTATCCTAAGGGAACTAACTCAGAAATAAACTGAAAACCAAGTACCACCGTTCTCACTTATAAGTGGGGCTAAACAATAGGAGCACATGGACATAAAAAACACTGGGGACTCCAAAAGCTGGAAAAGTGAGGGGGGAGTGAGGGTTGAAAAACTACTTACCAGGCACGATGTTTGCTATTTGGGCAGTGGATACAATAGAAGCCCAATCCTCACCAGTGTGCAATGTATCCATGTAACAAATAAGCACGTGTACCCTCTAAATCTAAAATAAAATATATATTAAAAATTTTTAAAAGACAAAATATCTGTAATTTATACACACATACCCATCTGTGTGAAAATACACATATATTCTTCCCTTACCAGAAAGTCCTTTATAATTGGTTGTGTTTGGAATTACTAACCATCAAGATTCATGGACATTTTCTTTGTATAATACCTTTGCTAAGTCAGTTTCCCTGGAAACAGAGCTGGTGATTAGGATTCTTGTACAAGAATTTACTAGAAAATGACATCAGAAGAAAGAAAATAAGGAATGCAAAGAAGGCAAATGATCCTCTTTTATTTTGGCTATTGACAAGTTATTGTATCCTGTAATACCTGTAGCTCTAATTGCAAAAGTCCAGGTTGGAAGGGGAAGCTAAGCAAAGACATAATTGCAGCTGGTGACTAGCTTCAGCCTGATCCTATGAGGAGCTCCAGAGCAAGAATTGTGCCATAGAATTGGTACCATCTTGAGGCAAGGGAGCCATATTTTTGTATCCCATGTTAGCTTTCTGAGGAGGTAAATCATCTCCCAGGGAAGGGGGCTCCCATTGGCTGGGTGCAAATCTCCAGAGGAGACAGCTGACCAGCATTCACAGCAGCTAGGACTTAAGCATGCCTTTCATTAATGCGGATCTGAGAAGGACACCAGCAACACCACTGCAGTCAGGGCAGCACTACGTGCTGCTCAGATCCACCTGATTCTCACATTACCTCTCTTCCTTTCAGGCACAACTTCTCCAAAATTTCTACCACATAAACATGCTGGGAGAACTCCAAAGTGAAGGTTGTTGGATAAGACTACGGTCCCAAATGCTACAATTGATTCCAAGGTTGTAACTGATACTCATCGTCTCCTCCTCCTCCACCCAGGGCATATTTCCTTTCCTTCAGCCACCATTTGTGCTTGTCTAGGTGGTTTGCACTGTGGGCCTACATCCCTGTGGAGTCTGAGTCCCTAGTGACCATGTCTTTATCAGGCTGGGCTTACTATGGTTGCATTCACACCTAAAAGTGGGCATGGGAAAACCAAAAGATGCCAAGATGGATCAACTTAATAACAAAAATATTCTCCACACCTCTATTATGTAGCAGCAGCTAAACCTGTCGTTGACTGGAATAACTTACTCTCTAATAGGTAACTATTTTCTTAGCCTGCTGGTCTCCTACCATGGGAAGCCCCAGAATGACCACACCAGTGTTTATTCGGATTTCTGCCTGTGTCTTTGAGGGGAAGTGTCCCACTGACCCCAGGAACCAGGACCTCCACAACAACAAAACTTATGGTTGTGAGAATGAGAAGCACAAAGTCTCCGAACGGTCCGTGGGAATGATGTTGAGTACGGCCACTTCTACTTACACGCTTTGGGTCTCCGACTCTTATATTCTACCTGTTAGAGACAGAGCAGCCAAGGGTCTTTGGTTTAACGTGCACACTACATACTGTAGGGTAGCACCCATCCTTGCAGAGTGCCATCTCCGAGTTGGGACCTCAGCTGAGAAGAGGTGATCCCATTGGTTTGGGGATGATATGGTGTGTGTTCGAAATAGTGGTTCCCATGATCATGTGGTCACCATTCCACTTCTGCCATAAAGCTGGTTCCTTTGTTCAAGGAGGTATCATGTGAGATCCCATGTCAGTACACTAGCTACTTCGTGTACACTTGAATAGTGATTCTAGCCAAGGCGCAAAGGTCACCCCTCGCTGGAATATAAGCCAATCTTGTCAGAATGAATCATTGTTCTTTCAGGGCAGAAGGGGAGCCAAAGTAGAAAGTTGCCCCCAAGTAGCTGTTTGCCTCCTTGAGAAATGATGTCTTAGTAGGGACTCACCGTTGGTCTTTGTGGTAATAGACTGGATATTAGTAACAGCAGTAGTTTTATCAGACTTTACGAAAAAGAGAGAACCCATGGCCTCCCTCTTAGCCACTATGTCCACTTCATTCAAAAGACCATTGCACCATCCCTGAGATGGCTGAGGATACAGGCAAACTAACATCTATCTTGCTCACTTATTTTTAGCACCTCTTCTGGACAAAGTTACTTACATATTGTTACACCAAGTTACTTATACTTTGTGCTCATTTCTGTGGGTCCAACCCCATGCCTCTTCCTCAGACAACTTTATCATCGACCTTCCAGTCTTGTTCCTTCCAAGCTCCTGACCAACCACCTAAAACTATTTACCACTGTCCATGAGTTTATGCATATTCAACCAACTAAGCCATTCACCATTGCCTTGGGTCTAGGGATAGCTTAACTTAGTCCACTTTCTATTCCAACAAAGGGACTAAAACAGATCACTCATTGAAGAGTTGCCTGTTTGAAGAGTTTTCTCTCACCACTGTCATTTAGTCTTACCTTTGCATGTAACTGTAGTAGAGCAGCAGTTCATTATTAGCTTGTACCCACATACCAACATGACTGATTCATGAATAAGCTCAGGCTTTTGCCTCTTCCATCAGCCGGAAAGAAAGCCCCAGAGACCATGAGCTGAGAGACAGGCAATGGTGAAACACTAGCATGTGATGTGGAAATAAGTGTCATGCAGCCTACTTTCACTCTCTGAACTATCTCAAGCCCCATCCTGGATCTACTACTACTATTTTATCTGGGCCCAAACTTATTACTTGGTGGGCTGACAGTATCCAACTCATAATGGAAAGAGACAGCTGAATGGGCACTTGTTAACACATGAATAGATGCTTACCTTCTACCAGGGTCTAATAGCATGCCAGGATGTTTTTCAAATGGAGTGTAATTATCTGTGGCAGATGACATAAACTTGCTCCAGAACCCTGTGCTGTAGTTCTTTTTTTCTTTTTTAGAGATGGGATCTCGCTATGTTGCCCAGGCTGGAGTGCAGTGGCTATTCACAGGCGCGATCCCACTACTGATCAGGACGGGAGTTTTAACCTGCCCCATTTCCGACCTGGGCCAGTTCACCCCTTCTTAGGTAACATGGTGGATCCCCGCTCCCAGGAGGTCACCATATTGATGCTGAACTTAGTGCGGACACCAAATCAGCATAGCGCACTACAGCCCAGAACTCCTGGGCTCAAGCGATCCTCCAGCCTTAGCCTCCCGAGTAGCTGGGACTGCAGGTACGTGCCACCACGCCTGGCACTGCAGCTCTTTTACTGTGGCTTTCCAGAGGCTCCACGCAGTGTTTTACCTTTATTTATTTTATTTTTATTTTCAGTCAGCTTTTTCAGGTTGAACAGGCAGCAGTTTTCTCCTAGATAAACCTCTGCTACCACAGGATCTGCCCAAGTGGCAGCACTGTTTGCTCCACAGCCCAGACTTCCTCTGAGATCCATTCAGAACTAGCAGTGTTCCACTTGTAATAAATGGGTCACAAAAGTATCCCCAAGTCAGAATACACTGCCTCCATAACCCAAAGAGGCCTACCAAGGAGTGTGCTTCTTTCTTAGTGTTAGGAAGTGTAAGGTGCAATGATCTGTTCTTTACATCGAATGAAGATACTGCAGCATGTCTTATAACACTGAAACACACAAAAAGGGTCACTAATGTGACAGGCCCTTGATTTTTTTATAACTCATCCCTTTCCCTCAGGAGCACAGATGTCTTACCAGGGCATATATTTACCACTTCTTGCACATCAGCTATAATCAACAAGATATTAATAAAATGGATCAATAGTGCAATATTCTACAGAAAGTCCAGGTGATTCAGCTAGCTTCAGTTTATAGTGTGACAGGCAGGAGAATAAACATAGCCCTGGGGTAAGACTGTACATGTACAGTTGTCTATCTCATGTGCGTGGGAATTGCTGCTGATCACCATTTTGATAAGTATGGAAAAGAATGCATTTGTCAGCTTCATCGTTTCATACGACATAAGGAGGCGGTGTTGCTCTGCCCTCATAAAGATACCACATTTGACACAACAACTGCAATTAGCTTTCTTGAGCCTAACGTCGTTCTGCCATAGCCATCAGTTTATTTCAGGAACGGGACTAGTACATTAATTGAGGATATGATGAAGATGACCTCTCCCTGCATTCCTTAAATGTTTAATCTCCCAACCTCTTCAAAAGTGATGTTGTTTTCACTTATGTTTAGTCAAAGTGGAGGCAATTTCAGGTGCTTCTACCTGGCTTGTCTGACTACAGTAAATTTTATTTAAAGTTTGAAGAGCTAATGTGAAACTTTTGCTGACTACCAAGTATGTTCTTTCAGATTATGTGTTCACAAGCAGAGGAAATGACCAGCAGGTAAGCCTTTAAACCCAATGAACATACGGAAATAGACATGGTCCAAGACATCGTCTTTTAGCCTGATCCACATATGCTTCTAGTCAAATAGGGGATGATTGAAGGACTTCAGTTCCCTTGGTATCAGGATAAGCTCAGACCCAAATCCATCAGTCTTTAAACTGTTAAGGTATGTTCCTCTCCAAAGGGCCTAATTTCCCCCAGAAAATGGCCATAGATCTCTGAGATAAGGACTGAGTATATCTTTTCTGTATGACTTGTGGGGCTGCTGAGTGTTTTTTTGTGGATATCTGGCCTTGCCTTCAGTCAACAGGTTCTATGTCTAAGCATTGCCTCAGTATGCAAATTTGACAAGAAAGCGTGAGTTTCCATTGGGGTAGCAGCCCTCTGCTTTCTGCTCACACATTTAGATTTTTATTGTGCAAATATATTAAGCAACATCATTGTTGGCTGCCCATCTATCTTGCCCCTAGGAACATTTCCTGGCTTCCATTCCAAGCTTCAGCTCATTATGATACTTATAATTGGCTTGCTTCTCTGCATTAAGTGCAGCTTCCTGGCTGTTTCTGGATCCTAACTCCCATGTCTGTAACAGCATCATCTCCTATTGAGGCCCAGTGTACAGAGGATAGCCACCTCTAAGCTTCTGTAAGATACCAGTTCTTCTTCACCAGCTCATTTCTTATTGCTTTGATAAATAAATTTTCTCCCAAGACCTTTCAAAGAATATAGTCAAATGGTGGCGTTTCCAGCCGTATTTCGTTGCCCAACTTAGCATGGCCACTTCCCCAAACTTTCAAAACCTTTCTTCACAGTCTGCCACAGAAGTTTTGGCATCTCTACTGCATTTAACGTAGAACAGTGTTTGGCAAACCGTGGCCCTCAAGCCAGATCCAGCAGCTTTCCTTTTTTGGTAAGGAAAGTTTATTGAAGCTCTTGATATATTGGCCACATCCATTTGTCTACATATTGGCCATATGACCTTCAAAGCCTAAAATATTTATTATCTGGCCCATTACAGAGAAAGTTTGCTGTCATTTGACGAAGGGCATTACTTCTCCCAATCTTTCAACTATCATCCTGGTAATGCATTAAAACTGCCTCTTGGCCCTTCAGCAAAATGTTAAATCCTGGGTCACAGAATGGTGCCCCCATTTCAACACTCTATTCCTTCTCCCGTTTGATGTTGCTCCCTCACTTAGCTGGCATCTTCAGGATTCCCAAGCCCTATGCCCTGGTTCCTGTCAGTACGTGTTAACTAGGTCCAGCTGCTGTTTTCGTATTTAATACCGCTTCTCCTTTAGTAGTCTAGCACTTTCCAGTTAATTTTGCTGAAATTTGACCCAAGTTATGGGTCTGGTGAGCAAAAGAAGTAGGAACAGTTCTTGAGGAAGGCAAGCATTTTCCTAGAGAGTTCCAGTCTGCTTTGAGAACTCTACATAGTCTTCATACAGGGAAAAGGGAATTTTATCTTCCAATAAAAGTGGCCAATTCTGAAGACATGGAGAGTTCAGGGAAGTCTGGGGTTTCAAGATTCTCAGGTGAAGCTGCCCAGATATTCCTATCTTGGGCTTTCGCTTTCATATCAGAACTCTGACTTTGGCTCCGGAAACTTCCCTAGGTTGAGAATTCAACTTTCTCCAACATTTTCTGCCTCTTCCAATTAAGCTCTGTTTCAAGCCATCAGTTTTGTCTGCCCTCTATTTACAGAAATTAGCATTTCTTTAAATGCTCCTAAGGAGGCCCTCTGACTAATATTTACATCAAACTGAGAATTAATAGATCTGAGGTTATCATGACCGGTAGATCTACAACATTTAGCAAAAGCAAAATAATTCCGTGGCCTATAGAGTTACTATTTTCTATGCTCCTTTGAAATGCCAGAGACATTTCATCAGTCAGTGTCTCTCCCTTCATCTACAACCCCTGCCAGCTCACCACAGCTAAACATCCAGACCAGGAACTATCAGGACTCCACCAACCCAGGATGTACTGCCATCTGGCCAGTGAATAATTCAACTCCAGAATCCCATCCATAGGGTTTCTTTCTTAGGACCATTCCCAGTACCAGTGTCCTACAAGCAGAGCCTGAGATAGAAATTCTTCTATGAATGATTTATCGAGATACTACTTTCAGGACAAAGGGAGTAAAAGAGGCAGGATGGTAAAGTAAAGGCCTTAATAAAACTAAACAAAGATGTAGTCTCGTCTAGAGACCAGCTTCATTTGATTTATAAGGGATTCTGGAGTACAGATGAGTCACAGGTTTTTTACTACCTCGAGGGAGGGAGTTTGTCCCAACCCTCCTCCTATTCTCAGGAGCATAATCTCCAAAGTAAAGCAGCTCCCATTAGGTTGAGAGGAACTCTAGAGAAGGAGGCTGCTGTGAGTCATTAGGAACTGGCAGTCATCATAGCTGAGGAATGGGTATGGAAACGTGTAAATGGGATCTGAATGGGTACCAGGAGAGTCTACAATGTGCCTGAAACTAAAGAAACAATGCTGGCTAACTTGAAGAGCAGCCTCGTTGGGGCCCTCATGCACACCTTTCAGGTCCTGTGTCCTGTTGAACACTGGCTGTCCTTACTTGCCATTTGGACCAAGGGCCACCCCTAGCTACAGGAGGAATGAAGGTTTGATTTGGACTTTCAGAATGGTAACCAGTCCCTTGATAATTCTAATATGTCTTCCTTTGTTTTTGATAAATGAAAGAACCCTGAAGGTGTAAACTTTCTTGACAGGACCAAAGTCTTCAATGCTTTATTGTGAATTGTTTTACCGGATCTTTTGGTTGGACCGGTGTTAGAACAGGTGTTTGGGAGAAATGGAAAAGAAGGAGAGAAATTTGAGGCACAGATGATAACTTCAGCATGTCAAAGCAAAAGATAGCATAAGGAAACCACATTTTTGACAAAGACTGATGATTAAATGCATCCTTGTGGGAAGGTAGAAAGGCATCAAAAAAGAAAAAAAAAACACTAAAATTCACTTGGGCTTGATTTTGGTAGGCTGGACTCAGGAGGAACCTCAGTTTATTCTGAAGGGTAAGAATTATTTCTGATCTTTAACAAATTATTCTTAGTTTTCCTGTAATATTATTACCAGGCCAAAGGCAGGTTATTCTAGCTTATAGGACCACTAAGAAAACGAGAGATGTCTTTATGTTGCATTTGTTTCAAACACAGAGAACTGACTCATCCACTTTATTGCAATAAATGGAACAAAAATATGCTGATAAAACTGAGCCCAGACAAGAGTAAAGTGTTGTAGGTACACTGGGGAAAGTTTTAAAAAAATGGCAAGATGAGAGAAATCGAGAACCAAAGGTACTGTCTCAAAATTACAAAAATGTGTTGGATTCAAGATTATGTAAACTCAGAGAAGCCATAGCCATTCTAGGGGGTTCCATCAGGTCCCAAGGTAAGTAACCTTGAGGTCTCTTGGTGATTTGAGAAATTCTTTGGTCCTATGGTTGATCACAAAAGAGATTTAGAAAAAGGAGACGAGACAAAGTAAAATTTCCAAATAGTCTCACTGCTGAAGCCGGTGATAGATTTTTAGCATTCTTACTGTGTGATGAGTACTCCTTCTACGCACACCCACTCTATATTCCCACAGCCCTGAACATGTGACCATCCTTTATTCATCCTTTATTCCATAATTGTGTATGGAACCTAGTCTTACTTGTTACCTTGATAGGAATACAAACAAGGTCAAAGCCATTCACCCAAATGTTGCCCCTGACTGTTTATTAAATTTATTAAATTATTATCTACAAATAATTTACTAAATTAATGTCAGAAAAATAAGTTAGAGAAATTCTTTCTCCACAAAAGAACATTTTAAGTTAATGAGCTGACCATCTCATTTAAGAGTGAAGTAAGGATATAAATGTCAAGCAGTCACTGACTTCACTTCAATATTTAAGGCTTATACATTTAAATCTCCTCAGCAAATTTATTTTTAAGTAGAACCAATAAAATTACCTATAATTAAAATGACCTTTCTACTCACCATTTCAACTTCTTCTACATCTAGTGCTTTTTTAAAAAAATCAAAAAATCAGGCTATACAAAGATGAGGAAGAATTAGAGATGCCTTCTGAAGTTCTACATCTGTTGTTACTTTCTCTAAGTGCTTAGAGAGCAAAGTGAACATTTGAACTGGGTCTCCATGCATGCAAATGATGCCAGGAGTCAGAAAAAAGGCTAAGGATGATATTCCAGATTGAAGAAAAATGGCACGATCATTAACGTAGAGAAGGAGAAACACAGAGCATCTATACTGTTCAAAAGGATCTCTGTAACCCATATGTTATCTAGGTCTTCCCACCCCTTTAGGTGAAATAAATTCAATACCTCAGCCCACATCACGTAGAAGTCTAGTACCTCACTTTGAATTTCCAAGAGAGTAATAGTATTACAGATGTCTGAGTCTGAGCACCTGTTTCTTTTATACTAGCTGAGTTTAGGGATTTTTCTGTCCATCCTGTGCAGGTCACTCCCCAGTTCACATTATGTTATCCATAAGGGACTGTGTCCCTTAGTCCCTTCCTGTCAATTCTACCAAAAACAACAACAACAGACACATACATTAAACCTCTGCATATGTTGATTTGCATATGTAGATGTAGAAGGTCCTTGCTATACAGCATGTGACTCACAGACCAGCAGAATCAGCATTGCCTGTGAGTTTGTTAAAAACGCAAAACCTCAGGTTTTATGTCAAGCCTACAGAATTGGAATTCAGTTTGTATGCACATTAAAGTTCGAGGAGCACTCAGGTTAAGTGGCATGAAGTGAGATTTTATCATCTTAAACACTGAACTTCCCTCTTATTATAAGTCTTGGCTATATCTGTTACTTTTTTCTTATCATTAAAGTCACACTAAATATTGCACTGACTTATTTGGCATCCCTGTTACATTATGCCTTCCCTTATTAAGGACTGTTATCAACCACAAAGTCTTTTTTTTTTTTTTTTTTGGTGAAGTCTCATTCTGTCACCCAGGCTGGAGTGCAGTGGCACAATCTTGCCTCACTGTAACCTCCGCCTCCCAGGTTCAGGCAATTCTCCTGCCTCAGCCTCCTGAGTAGCTGGGATTACAGGTGTGTGCCAGCTAATTTTTGTATTTTTAGTAGAGACGAGGTTTCACCATGTTGGCCAGGCTGGTCTCAAACTCGTGACCTTGTGATCCACTCACCTCGGTCTCCCAAAGTGCTGGGAATACAGGTGTGAGCTACTGTACCCGGCTACACAGGGTCTTATATTTTGATTTTTTATAGGGGGATTTAGCACTCAATCTCTCTCTCTCATTCAGTTTCAGGTCCATATTTGCATATCTAATCCTGTCATCAGATACTCATAGATTCATTTCTTTAACAAGATACACTTTGCTTAAAAGAGAATAGTGGTCTTAAGAATCATTTTTTTTCTTTTCTCCAAAATAACTATAACTTATATATATGCAGCTATATTGTGGATAAAATAAGTCTCCTAGGCATTATAATTACATTTCAAAAATTCTGTTATATCATTGCCACCCTCTAATGTAATCATTGGCCCAATCTTCAGGCTTCAGTGACACCAAATCATTCTACCAAATTAGGTACTCTACATACATAAAATTACAAAAATTAATTCGGGAGCCTATTTAAAAAGCATTCCTAGTTCAGTTGTGTGCTGGTAAATGTTTAACAACTGACACTTGAGAAAACAATGTATGTAGATCTAGGAAATTCAGTGTTTGTCAATGATGTAATTTCTGAGATAATAGCTTTTAAATACTAACATTTTGTCAATTCTTTGTACTATTCACAAGCAACAGATACAACACATTTTAAGGCTTAATCTGCACTATCAACATTTTCTCCATCACTTTCTTAAGTCTAAGCAATCAAGAAGCAATAAATCCAGCCACGATTTTTAGTGTTTGCTGATTTCCATCGTGTAAATACACCAGTTATAGCTATTTTCAATCTACTAACATGACATCACTGAATGTGGAGTTGGGAAAAGATGTGCAGCAGCACATCATTACATAGTATTTTCACTGAGCAGATATTAGAAATGTAAATAACTTCAAAGTATAGATAATAAAATGTAGGACATCATTAGGAAATAACTTAAGTATTTTAGCTTCACTTTTGATTTAATTTATTTAATTATGAGTCTACACAATTAAATTGTTAACAAAGACTCTATGACATTAACCACTTTGCAGAATTCCTGAAGTTTTAACAATGGTCTCCGCTCTTGCGAGTCAACACAACTAAGCATTGCTACACCCATGCTCATTTCCTAATCAAGTCAGTTATTCTGTTACCAAGGGCTAAACTAATTAGTGTTTCTGGTGTCTGAATGTCCTTGTTCAAGTTTAAGAATATAAAATCATTTTCTACATTGTGAAGTTTCCATATTAAGTAATTTGTTGATAAATTCTGTAGCCACTATAAGTCTGCTGGAGATAATGAAGTGAATAAGCCCTCAGTTCCAAGGAAAATTTATATAGAAAACCAAATAAACACACTTCCATTTCAGTCTGTTAAAAGAGAACTTGCAGGGTGTATGGATGGGTTTTCCAGAGGCTGGTTTGCAATCGTCCTCTTTGCAGTGCTTATCCTCATTGTGTCTGCTCTCCACAGATTAAGTGGTCTGGGTTGTCAGTTTTCATTCTACCTGAGCCATTCACCAGCCTGGTGCAGATGATGGGACAAGTCCTATGACCGTTGGTGTTTTCTGAACTGTAAAATAAGATGAATAACGCAGAGTAAAACTCACATGATTGTACCAGGATTTCCTATTGATTGTCTAGAATTTTGGTAGTTGGGACCCATATCTCTTGCTCTTGGGAACATAAAAATACAACACTATAATGTGGGTTTTGTTTTTTCTCCTTTAAAAAAAAAGCAAAAATTATAGTAATCTTGTATACAATGCTCTAAGATAGCACTGACTGATAGACTTTTTTATGATGATGAAAATGTTCTCTGTCTGCTCTGCCCAACATGGTAGTTGCTAGCCACATGGGACAAATGACGACTTGAAAAGTGGCCGGTGTGATAGATGAACTAATTTTTAATTTTATTTAATTTTAATTAATTTAGATTTAACAAGCTACTAGTGGAACTAGTAACTACTGCATTAGACTGTACATCCATCTTCAGTCGCCAGATATTTATATATTGAAATCTTTGTGTAGTAAGTAGTACAAAGACCTATTTGATTAATATAAATATGTATAAGGAAAGTTTTTTTTTTAATAAGGATCTATACACAAATAGGTTTTATAAACCAGAGACAACCCCTAAACAACTCTAAAACCAATTGTAATATGTAGGACATGATTTACCTTCTTTGGCATGTGAAATATTGTACAGAAACCCTTTCGTGCAAGGAGAGGCCTAAAGAATGGCCTAATGCCCTGAATGTTTAGTGGCTACACTGGAAGTTTGGAAAGTACAAGCAAGAAAAATAAAAGCAGAGCAACTGTCCAAAGAAGTCACACTAAGTGTCATTGAGAGAAGAAAACTTTAATTTGAACTGAACAGGTTGGTAAACAAGAAGAATCTCCTTAAGATTTTTGTTGACAAAAAAGTAGACAAATTCTTAGAACAGAAGCTGTTATTTCCCTTCTGTCTCTTGAGAGCTGCCAATGATCAGCCTAGAAAGCCTCTGGGAGTAAAATAAAGAACTTCAGATGTTGGATGTGCGTACTTGACTTTGAGATTCATGGTGAGCATTTTAGCTGGCCTCTGATAAATAAGTAGAATTGCAAATTCCCGAAGTCCCCATTATATCAGAAGTGATGCAACATTTCTACTTGCAACTTCCCAAGGTCCTCATTATATCAGAAGTGACGCAACATTTGTGCTTCAGATGTTCTCTCTAATCAAACTTTTTAGAAGTCATTCAAGTGTTTTCTTACTCTTTCCTTCTGAATGCCAGTGAGTACTTTCCCTTTCAGATCTAGTTCCTCCTATTCTAGTTGTGGCACTTTACAAATTAGGTGACAACTTTTGTATGTAAAATCGCTTAATTGAGAAAGAAAATTTCATTCCTAAGAGATGTTTACATGTTACTTCTTATACTGGGGATGTGTTCAGTTGAACATTTGTACTATACCTTGGCTCTGTTTTTTCCCAGACATGCTGAAATTGTCATTAAAATTGGATTTTGATTCAACACTGGAACACTTGCCTGTCTGAATCAATCCCCTTGAAAGCCCAAAGACCAAAGTGATTGCAGAGTTGCATGCCTTAGATATCAGCAGATTATACTACTCAATCCTGACATGTATTTGAAGGCAATATTTTATCATCTGGAATAATTAGATCTCACCAAAGCGCTTAGAGAATTCCTGGCTTGCCTTAAATATTTTTCACCCATTTCGAAAACTTTATTAGAAATAAAAACTGTGGTCTAGTTCAAGAGCCTAGCAGGAATGTGAAGAGCAAATTCAAAGGAGTGTGGAAAGGGATCATGAAGAATGTAGTTCTAGGATCAATACACTGAAAATGTGCACTAGATGTGAATCCTTTGGCAGGAAGTGTATGGCAATACAAGCCAGGTATATCAGTGAATTCCAAAGACAGTGGAAATGTCTCTGTTTTGTACTGAATGTTGCTTGAAATAAATGGGCCACTGGCCAGGGGTGTGGACATCCTTTTTGCTATGAACCTTTCAATTATAATGACATATTTTGTAATGGGATTTGACATGTAATACAAACATCGTTCCCAAAGCATGTAATATCCATCTCAATTACTAATAATACCAAAATTGGTATT
Source organism: Cebus imitator (assembly GCF_001604975.1). Classification (NCBI taxonomy): domain Eukaryota; kingdom Metazoa; phylum Chordata; class Mammalia; order Primates; family Cebidae; genus Cebus; species Cebus imitator. Next base: position 8,190,656 of record NW_016107395.1, read on the forward strand.
ATTGTTTTCCCTTTTAAATGTATGTACTGCCTTGCCAATAGCCACCCACTGATTTTTTAATGTAAATTATTTGTGTTGGATAACTGGATAATACCAATTTTCATTTTTAGTACCTGGGGACATTTTCATTGGAATGTAGATTGCTAAAAAAATGTAGTGGACTAGTAAAACTCGATGTCTACTTACAAGATTTGGCAAGATGTTTTGAATGCACAAAATGATGCAGATGGAAAATTTTTAAAAACCCATCTAACCCATTTGAGAAAAGCAGGGTAGTCAAATAGGTTATACATGAATGTAGGATTTTTATATTGGGGCCTTGATTTTGAATGTTTTGATTAGGTGACATCTTTATTTGTAAACTGCTGAATTCATATTCCAACAATTGTATTCAAGATAATTCTTGAAGAAGACTGCACTGAAATGTACATACTTCTTACTTAAAAGTGAAGTTTTATAGGCAAAATGGAAAGAAAACTTTTTTTATGTGAGCAAATATATAGCTTTGCTTTCTCTATGCTTCAGTTCTACCTTCTACAAAATGAGGACAGGGCTATTGAAACCATCCTGATGCTGGAAAAATCTGTCCTTAGGTATAGAGAAGGGTTAAAGTTCCAGAAGAAGTGCCCATGCCCTGGCCTTTGCCTTGAATAGTTATAAACATTCACAAAGGAGCTCACCCAGGAAAGGTGATGATATGCTCTTCCCTTTACCAAGGTTTGGTGGCTCCTGAAGAAGGGCTCCTGTGGCCAGGGCTGACAGCATTCTGGCAGTACATCCCCTTTCAGCAGATATTTGGCTAAGTGTACTACAAGGCTGGAGAAAAGGAGGGCAGAACTACTCACCTTACAGTGGAAATCCATCTAGATAACCTTTAGGATCTGAGGAGACAAATATATAACACTCTCAGTTCTCCACAAGCATCCAGAACCAACTGAGAGATGGAGAGTAGAGGTCAGACAGCAGAAAAGCAAAATGTAAACGTAAGCTTTATAACTACTAAAGCTGAAGTTGGAGAACATGAATTACATATGCTGCAAAACTAGTTTTCATATCTGAACTTCAGAATTAAACAGGAAAACACAGATTTGACCAGTAGATGAAGATTTGTATCAAATAAGAAAAGGGCAGGAAAACATGTAGGTTCTGCAGTCAGGCAGATCTCAAAAAGACAGGGAGAAGTTCTCCCAAATTCACCAATTAGATGAGAAAGTAACTTCTTTCCTGGGAAAAAGTGAATAAATAGCAGAAAGAGGCTAATATTATGTTAATAGATTCTTTCAGATGAAAGAAAATAGCAGGAATAAGAAATAACTGTTAACCCCTAATAAAACCTAATTCTGGCTCCCAGATTTTTTTCTAGAATATTATACATACCATCAAGGGACTAGTTAACTTTAAACAGAGGTTAGAGGATAGGTGAGCTTCAGTATAAGCAGATAGTAACTCTAAAACTCAATCTAATTCATTCACATGTGACTTTCACCTTAAAAGTCAGATCCTGGCATTTTACATGTATGTCCTTTACCTGCTTAATGCCACATTAAAAACAAATGTATTCTGTTTGGAAAAATGAAAAGTTCCATAATGGATGGTGGTAATGGTTGCACAACAATGTGAATGTACAGTCATGTGTCACTTAAAGACACATTCTGAGAAATATGTCATTAGACAATTTCATCAATGTGCAACTATCATGAAGTGTGCTTACACAAACCTACATGGTATAGCCTAATAGACAGTAGGCTATATGGTATAGTCTTCTGCTCCTAAACTGTGTGTCAATCTGTATAACATGTTATTGTACTCAGTGCTGTAGGCAATTGTAACAGAATTTGTAGTATTCCCCAGAGAAAGAGAACCGCTAGGATGTATGATGAGTTATTTATTTTGTTTATTTATTTTAAGGAATTGCCTCATCGGACTGTGGAGGCTTTGTGAGTCCAAAATCTAATGGGGGATACCAGCAGGCTGTAGACTCAGAACAGAGTCACAGTTTGAGTTCAAAGGCAGTCTGCTGTAGAACCAGGAAGAGCCAATGCTGCAAATGAAGTCTGAAGGCACTTTACTGGAGAATTCCCTCTTTTTGCTCTATTCAGCCTTTCATTGTACTGAGGCCTTTGACTAGCTAATGCCTACCCACAGAGAGGAGGAAAATTTGCCCTACTCAAAATCTACAAATTTCAATGTAAATCTCATCCAAAAGCACCCTCACAGAAACATCCAAAATAATATTCCATAAAACATCTGGGCACCACCAAATTGATAAATAAAATGAATCATCATAGTATCTGTGTGCTGACCCATAGAAATGTCACTTTTTTCTTTTAATGCTTTTGTACTGATTGTTTTTGTTTTAAAAAAATTGGGAACATTTGTTATATTTATAACCAGTAAAATCAAGCTAGTTCTACTTGTTTTTTGAAATCATTTTCATTGTATTAATTTCTCACATTTTATTGTGGTAAAATATATGTAACGTATATGTATGTATATGGCGTATCTAAACACATCTCAACATAAAAAGGATATGCATCGTGCTACAGTGTTTTAACAGCTACAACATTACTAAGTGAAAGGAATTTTTCACCTCCACTGTAATCTTACGGAGCCACCATTGGTATATGAGGCTGCCATTGGCTGAAAATGTCACTATGTGGTATGTGACTGCACCTAATTAACTGTATACTTAAAATCTGCTGAAATAGTAAATTTATGTTATGTGATTATCTTATTTGTAGGAATTATAAAAGCTACAACAATAAATATTCTTGTTCATATATTTTTTCATAATTGTCCAATTATAATAAATTCTAAGAAGTAGAATTATTGTTTCAAAAGATATTCACATTTATTCTTAATCAAATTCATATTTGTATGATTTATATACAACAAGATCCAATTTTTAGTATACTACATTAACCCATTCTTGCTATAAAGAAATACCTCAGACTGGGTAATTTATAAAGAAAAGAGTTGAATTCGTTTACCATTCTGCAGGCCATACAGGAAGCATAGTGACTTCTGCTTCTGGGGAGGCCTCAGGAAGGTTCCAGTCACGGCATAAGACAAAGCGGTAGTGGGAGTCTTACGCAGCAGAAGCAGGAGCAAGAGGGAGAGAGCACTGGGGAGAGGCACTACACACTTTTTTCTTTTTTTTGAGATCGAGTTTCGTTCTTGTTGTCCAGCCTGGAGTGCAATGGTGTGGTCTTGGCTTACTACAACCTCCGCCTCCTGGGTTCTAGAGATTCTCCTGCTTCAGCCTCCCAGGTAGCTGGGATTACAGGCACCCACCACAATGCCTGGCTAATATTTTTGTACCTTTAATAGAGATGAGGTTTCACCATGTTGGGCATGCTGGTCTCAAATTACTGACCTCAGGGAATCCACCTGCCTCAGCCTCCCAAAGTGCTGGGATATGAACCATTGTACCTGGCTGTCACTACACACTTTTAAACAACCAGGTCTTGCAAGAATGCACTCATTATCATGAGAACAGCACCCAGGGGATGGTGCTAAACCATTCATGAGAAGTACACCCTCATGATCCAATCACCTCCCACCAGGCCCCGCCTCCAACCCTGGGGATTACAATTTGACATGAGATTTGGGCAGGGACACAGATCCAAATCATATCATATACCATTCAGTAAGTTTTGACAAACGTATTTTGACAAATATACCCTTGTAACTACCACCACAATGAAGATATAGAATACATCAATTTGAAAATTTCCTTTATGACCAATTACAGTCAGTCTCAATTGCATCACTAGTCCTAGGAAACCACTGATTTTTTTTCTGTCAGCATTGCCCTAATTTCCAAAATGTTATAGAAATTGAATAATACAATATGTGCTCTTTAGTGTCTGGCTTCTTTCAGTCAGCATGTTTTTGAGATTCTTCCATATTATTGCATTTCTCAGACGTTCATTCTTTTTTGACTGAGGAGTATTCTATAGCATGAATATAAACAAAATTTGTTTATCCATTCACCTGTCACAGGCATTTGGGTTAATTTCAGTTTGGGCTATTATGAATAAAGATGTTTGTATTCACATGCAAGTATTTGTATAAATATATAGTTTTCTCTTGGGTAAATATCTTGGAGTGTAATTACTGGGTTGTGTTATAAATGGATCTTTGTATAAATCTCTCAAACTGTTTTTCAAAGTTCTTTTACCATTTTGCATTCCCACCAGCAATGTAAGAGTCACAGTTCTTCCTTTGCACAAATATGCATATTTTGGAATCCATTTGAATATTTCTTCCAAAACATCTGCAATTTTTGATTGGCATAAGTTAAATATTTGGATCAACTTGGGAAGGACTGATGTCTTAACGATACAGAGTATTCTAATCCGTCAGTATATTTCTTCAATTATTGAGGTCTAATTTTCATAAAAGTTTACAGGTCTTATACATATTTTGACAGATTTTGCCCTAAGTATTCCATGTTTTGAGACTATTAAAAATCAAATTGCTAATATGTGAAAATATAATTGACTTTTGCATAATCAGCTTCTATCCAATGACCTTGCTAAATTCCTTTCTTGGTCTGCATACATAATTGTGTTATCTGAATATAAAAACAATTTTACTTCTTTTTCATTATGTATGCCTCTTGTTTCATACTCTTGACTTTTTTTCATGGCTAAGATATTGAATAAAATGATGAATAAAAGTGGTGAAATTGAAGAACCTTGTCTTATTCCCAACCTGAGGAATCAGTACTTTAAGTACAATATTCACTTTGTCTCTATAGATATTCTTTTTAGTTTAAGAGAGTTCCCATCTATTCACAGCTGGCTGAATAATGTTAACGTGAATCATGTTAGATCTTGTCAAATATTTTTTTCTGCATCTATTGAAATAATCATATTTTTTATTTTCTTCTGTCTGTATAATCAATTATAATGACTGATTTTCAAATGTTAAACCAAACTTTTATTTCTAAGATAAATCCCATGAAAAATGATCATGGTGTACTGTCCTTTCTAGACATAACTAGATTCAATTTGCCAAAATTCTATAAACGATTTTTGTTCTTGAAGGATATTTGACTTTAGTTTTTCAAAAAATATTATCTTTGATTTGGAGATCAAGATAATGCTGACCATCTAAAACAAGTTAGAAAGTGTTCCCTTTCACTCTATTTTCTAAAAGAGTTTGTATAATTAGTGTTATTTCATGTTCAAATGTTTGGTAGAGTCCACCAGTAAAGTTACCTGGGACTGGAGTTTTCTTTGTAGAAAGAATTAATTACAAATTCAATATCTTTAGTAGACATAGGGTTATTGACATTTTAAACATTTTTTTTTAAAGCCATCTTAGTAATATGTTTCTTTCAAGGAATATGTCATCATGCTGTTGAATTCTTGGCATGATGTTTTAATTTCTGTGGTATCTGTAGTACTATCTCCTCTTTTACTCCTAATATTTATATCTCTTCACTTTTCTTCTTGATCAGTCTAGCTAGAGGTCTATCACTTTCATTAATGTTCCAAGCATTCAGCTCCTGGTTAAATTGATTTTTTAAATTTGTTGTTCATATTCTATTTCATTGATTTATGCTCTGTCTTCATTAGTTCTTTTCTTCTGCATTGCCTTTAATTTGTTTGTATTATTCTAACTTCTTGAGGGAAAATTTGATTTTTATTAATTAATCTAATTAATGTATAGTAACTTTCTAGTAATTTTTTTTCCCATGGCTATTTTTAAGTGTCTATTAATTAATTTTTAAGAATTTTCCAGGTATTATTTTATTCTTAATTTCTAATTTAATTTTATTGTGGTCAGAGAATATACTTTTTATTATTTAAATCATTTTATAGTTATTGAGACTTATTTTATGTTCCAGCATATGTTCTGTTGTAGTGAACATTCCATGTGCACTTGAAAATAATTTGTAATCTCCTAATTTTAAATGGAGTGTTTTATAAAAATTTATTAGATGTAGTTGGTTGATGGCATTGTTCAAGCCTTCTAGACCACTTTGATCTTTTGTCTATTTTCTACTATTTTCTGTTTTTCTTATAATCTGTCAGTTTTTACTTTATGTATTCTACATTTCTCTTAGTAAGTATATACATATTTGGAATTGCTTCTTAATAAAGTGATCTTTTAATTAATATAGTCACACTTATATATTATGATTAATATTTGCATGCTACATCTCTTTCACATTTGCTAATTTGAATCTATCTGTATTTATATTTAAAGTGTGTCTCTTGCAGATAGAATATAATCTGGTCTTGTTTTTATATCTAGTCTGACAACCTCTGTATTTTAGTAAGAATATTTAGACAACTTCCATTTAAGTAACCATCAGTTTGGTCAAGTTTAAATCACACCTTGCTGTATTGTTCTGATTTGTCCCCTCTGTTCTCTAATCCTTTTTTCCTGACTTCTTTTGTATTAATTGTTTTATCACCATCATTTACTTATTAGCTATACATCTTTATTTTTGTGTGTGTACGTGTTTATATGTGTCTGTGACTGGTCTATGGTTTATAATATATCATTTATCTATCACATCTATCATCAAATAATATTCTACCATTTCACGTATAATGTAAGAGCCTGCAAGATAATGCTTCCAGTCCCTTCTCCAATCTTTTGTGTAAATTGCATCTTATATTTTTCTCCTACTTGTTTCTCCCATAATTTGTTGTCTTTGTCTTAAGATATTGTCAATTACCTTTTTAGAATTTAGAAATTAGAGAAAATATATTTTGTTTTTTTATTTCATGTAGATCCAAATTTTTATTTGCTATTTTTTTCCTTCTGTTGGAAGGATTTTAGTATTTCTTTTAGTAAAGATATTATAGTGATACATTTTCTCATCTTTTGTTTGAGAAATTGCTTATTTTATTTTCATTTTTGAAGAATACTAGATTTAAGAATCTAGGTTTTAAAGATTTGTTTGATTTTTCTTATTTATGATGAGGACTTTGTGCTAACTCTTACCTTGTTTCTCAGTAAAGCATCTTGATTATTGGCTGCTTTTAAGATTTTTCTTTTTCTCTCATGAGTTTTTAGCAGTTTGATTATGATATGCATCATTGTGCTTCTTTAAATATTTGTCCTGCTTAGGTATAATTAAGGTTCATCAAATATGAAAAAAAATTGGCCTTTTTCTTCAGTTAGTTGTACATTGTTTTTTTTTTCTGGGATTTGTATTACACATATGTTAAATTGCTTGAAATTGTCCTAGAGGTCTCATCTTTCTTTATGCACTATAGATCTAATATGAATCCCATACAGTGAATTATTATTTCAGATATTGTATTTAGTATTTCTTGAAGTTTGTATGAGTTCGTTTTACACTGCTGATAAAGACATACACAAATCTGGGCAATTTAAAAAAGAAAGAGGTTTAATGTATTTACAGCTCCACATGGCTGGGGAGGTCTCACAGTCACCAGGACATAGAGCCAGACTCTATCATTCTGCCCCAGCTCCTCCCAAATGTCATGCCCTCACATTTCAAAACCAATCATGCCTTCCCAACAGTCCCCCAAAGTCTTAACTGATTTCAGCATTAACTCTGAAGTTCACAGTCCAAAGTCTCATCTCAGACAAAGCAAGTCCCTTCCATCTATGAGCTTGTAAAATCAAAAGCAAGTTAGTTACTTCCTAGATACAATGAGGGGGGGGGTACAGGAATTGGGTAAATACAGCTATTCTGGATGGGGAAAATTGGCCAAAACAAAGGGGTTACCAGCCCCATGCCTGTCTGAAATCCAATGGGGCGGTCAAATCTTAAAGCTCCAAAATGATCTCCTTTGACTCCATGTCTCACATTCCGGTCACACTGATGCAAGAGGGAGATTTCCATGGTCTTGGACAGTTCCACCCCTGCAGCTTTGCAGGGTACAGCCTTTCTCCCAGCTGCTTTCACTGGCTGGTGCTGAGTATCTGCAGCTTTTCCAGGCACACAGCGCAAACTGTTGGTGGATCTATCATTCTGGGGTTGGGAGGATGGTGGTCCTCTTCTCACAGCTCAACTAGGCACTACCCCAGTAGGGACACTGTGTAGGGGCCTCCACCCCACATTTCCCTTCCACATTGCCCTAGGAGAGGTTCTCCAGAAGGACCCTGCCCCTACAGCAAGCTTCTGCCTGGGTATCCAGGCATTTCCATACATCTTCTGAAATGTAGGTGGAGATTCCCAAATCCCAGTTCTCAACTTCTGTGCATCGTGGGCTCAACACCACATGGAAGCTGCCAAGATTGGAGGCTTGCACTCTGTGAAACCATGGCCCAAGCTCTATGTTGGACCCTTTTAGCTGTGGCTGGAGTGGGGCTGGGATGTAAAGCACCAAGTCCCTAGGCTGCACACAGCACAGAGACTCTGGGTCTGGCCCACAAAACCACTTTTTCCTCCTAGGCCTCTGGGCCTGTGATGGGAAGATGGGAAGGACTGCCTTGAAGACCTCTGACATGCCTTGGAGACATTTTCCCCATCGTCTTAGAGGTCAATATAAAGCTTCTTGTTACTTATGCAAATTTCTGCAGCCAACTTGAATTTCTTCTCAGATAATGGAATTTTCTTTTCTTCATCTTCTTCTTTTTTTTTTTTTTTT